>NC_142991.1:11140659-11302896 GCF_061535395.1 Colias eurytheme | reverse complement strand
TTATGTCGTAAAGCAGCATCATGTCGATAATATCTCTCCGTTGTTCGAGTGTATTGATCCTTTGGAGAGAGCATCCTTCAAGGTAATTAGCACAAGAGGTCTTCGATATAAAATTAAGTTTCCTAATAAATATTTTTTGAATATTTTCCAAGCGGTCAATATAACAGCGATAAGAGGGACGCCAGATCGGACTCGCAAATTCTAGTACGCTTCGCACATACGAAAAATACAGCACTTTTAAACATAAGATATCTGTGAATGCATCACAAGTCCGAAGTATGAAACCTAAATTTTTGTACGCTTTTTGTATAATAAATTCAACATGATCGTTATGCGTAAGTTTAATGTCATGAATAACACCCAAGTCTCTAACCTGTGTTGTTCTTTCGAGTGATGCATTGTTTAGCTTGTAATTGAAATTAATAACATCCTTTTTTTTCCGGGTAAAAGTAATTAATTGGCATTTGTTTATATTAATAGATATTTTATTAGTTTTGTAATACAGTGTCAGTCGATCGAGATCGCCTTGCAGCTTAATACAGTCTTCTAGACTGTTGATTTTTTTGTAAAGTTTTTTATCGTCTGCAAATACAAGGAACTTGGAATCAAGAAAACAATCAGATAAATCGTAAAGAAATACGTTATATAATAAGGGGCCGAGATGCGAACCCTGCGGTACACCGGATGTTACTCTAATAAAGTTTGATCGGAATCCACCGATAACTGTAGCTTGATGACGATTCTTTATGTATGATTCAATCCATCTAAGGAGGTTTCCTCTGATACCGATGGCATAAAGTTTCGTCAACAATATATTATGGTCGACCCGATCGAATGCCTTCTCGAAATCAGTATAGATGACGTCGACTTGAGACTTGTCATCTAAATCTATATTGATAGAATGAGTAAATTCAAGAAGGTTGGATGTAACGCTACGTGATTTAATGAAACCATGATGATTATGAGGGATACATATTAATGCTAAATAATATATGTTATCATAAGCGATACGTTCCAAAATTTTACCTAATACATTAAGAATAGATATACCTCTGTAATTTATTATGTCCAATTTTGATTTACTTTTATGAATTGGAACTATTTGTGTTTCCTTCCATCGACTCGGAAAGATACCATCTGAGAAAGAACGTTTAAAAACTGTGTTTAAAAAGTATTAGCAAAGGAGTCATCAAACCAGTTGCACATTTCTTTATGAAAATTGAAGGTATTCCATCCGTACCAGCGCCTTTCTGTGGATCTAACTGTTTCAACAGTTTTTGAA
Organism: Colias eurytheme; assembly: GCF_061535395.1. NCBI lineage: Eukaryota > Metazoa > Arthropoda > Insecta > Lepidoptera > Pieridae > Colias > Colias eurytheme. The sequence goes on along the minus strand of NC_142991.1, from coordinate 11,301,614 downwards.
GAAGTTTCTCATTGACTTCAATGTAATTGAGATTATCGGAGATATCGGCCTCCTTAGAAAAAATAGGGGTGGACTGATCAGATTGCTGAAATACGCTTTCAAAGAATTCGTTAAAAGAATTACAGATGTCTTGACCATTAGTCAATAAGCAGCCTTTATAAGACATGTTTTGGGGAATGCCGTGATTAGAGCGTTTGTTTTTAACATAAGTCCAGAATTCTTTAGGTGATGTTTTAATACTACTTTGACAACGGGATATATATTTATCATAACATTCTGACTGTAACTTTTTAACTCGGGTTCTTAGCAAAGAAAAGGAACTATAGTCGCGAGGATTTTTAAAGCGTTTCCATTTTGCATGTATTTTAGATTTTTCCTTAATTAAATTTATAAGTGCAGGTGTATACCATTTAGGATACCTGTAACGTGATGAAAGCTTTACAGTTGGTACATACGATTCAATAATAGAATAAACAATATCATAAAATTTATCGACGGCATCATTAACAGAACCCGAGTGCAAGAGACTATGCCAGTCAATGGTTTTCAGCTTACAGTTTATAGTATCATAATCGCCCTTAAAGTACTTTTTTATAACTTGGCCTTTAGTTTGAAGTGGTTTTATATATAAATCTTTAATAACAAATTCTAAAGGGCTATGATATTGATCAACATTTACGAGGGGTCCATGACAGATATTACAATATAAATGTATATTTGATAACAGAAGGTCCAAGATATTACCACAGCTATTTTGATATAAATTATATTGTTTTAAACCTAATAAATTAAATGTACCTAATAAGTTTAAGGCAGAATCTGAAAGTTCTGTATTACATTGTTTTGTAAAATTAAAACTAAAGTCTCTGTACCAACTAATAAATGGAAGATTAAAGTCACCGGTTACCAAAAATTTGTCGTTTAACGTTTTACTATGAAACATTTTCAAAGAATTATCAAAATCTCTAAGTAGCTGTGGAGCGTCAGAGTTAGGTGGAATATAAACACCTATAACATGTAGGTCACTGCTGTTATAGCGAGACTTGACATTAAAAGAAGATTTAGGAATTGTAAGCCATACACTCTCAAGTTGTGGGCAGTTTATATTGTGACAAAATGCCGCAAGAATTTTTTTAACGCATATCAACACACCTCCGCCCCTTTTTTTGTGCTTACGGTCAAACCTAAATACATCATAGTTGTTATTGCATATTTCAGAATCCAGAATACCGTCACAAAGCCAACTTTCAGTAATGATTATTATGTCGTAAGTACTGCTTTCAATGTTTTTATATAGTGAATGTAATTTTGTGCGCAAACCGCGGGCATTTTGATAATAAATGTTTAGTGTATTTAAGCCTTCCATTGTACTAAATTGTGAAGTGGATAAAATGATTGTTGATGATGTAAATTTAGATCTTGAGTCACGGTTGCACAAAATATTATAATATAAAACAATTCGTATCTTTTAACTATAAAATTGAAATGAACAATTATCGGATCATTATTACGTTTCTTATAAGCAAAAAAGTTGTAGTTTTGCGGGTACTTTGTAATATTAACGCAGTAAGCATAGATGTTTAGAGATACTAAACCTTTGGTATTCTGGAGTAATTTATTAAATATAATGAAAATTTTAATATTAAAGCAAACAAAAATTATGGATGAAGTTTTGAAGTGTAATATTGTAGTGTTATTTAGATGATTATAATTTAAATATGTATGGGTACGTCTTACCAATATAACAAGTTTTTGTAACCATAATAGTGAATAATATGTAACTATTAAAGCGACCCTAAAAAATCCAACAAGTTTTCTTCCGATGTAATTGCTTTTGGTGGTGATTTTTCGTTACGGCGCATGTAAATAGTGCAGTTCTTCACCCAAACAAATTTAATGTTACGTTCCTTTGCGCGCAGTTTGCAATTATTTAAGAGAATTTTATTGGCAATTGTGAGGTGTTCGTTGACAAAAATCTTCATCGAATTCTCAGTGAAGCCAAGGTCGCATGAAGTAAGACCATTTTGTTTGTTATGTTTCCTGAAATTGGCTAATAGGTCATCCTTACATCTTCGGTCTTTGAGTTTGGCAATAATTTTCTTAGGTTGGCCTGGTTTTTGACGAATAGAATGTACTCTTGTGATAAACTCGATATCGTCTTTACCTAGATTAGAGCCAAGTATAGTTGATAGACGAAGAAGTAAATCGATTAAATTTTCGTTAGATTTTTCAGGAACGCCGACAACTTCTATATTTAGAAAACGCGTTTTCTGTTGTGAACGTTGGTGTTCAGTAGTTATGACCGATACTTTTTTTTCCAAATTAGATATAATGGTGTCTTTTTTTGCAATATCAGAATGAATGGTCTGGATTTGATTACCCAAGCTGGCAATCTGAGCTTTAGATCTTTTTAATTCATCCTTTAAGGATTCCACAACGCTCAATTTTTGGTCGATATCGGCCAATCGGGTGTAAACTTCTTCAATAACATTCGCATTAAACTTAGATGTTAAATCATTTAATTCAAGCCGTAACTGTTCAACATGCCCTGGCAAGGATGTTAGGGGTGCGAGCATCTCTTCAATTCTAGTTAATTGTACACGATAGGGCGTAGTATCATCCTGTGAGGTACAATTTTTGGAAGTCATGCCTACTTGAAGCGGGCTCTTTCTACATTCTGGGCACATCCAGGATGATTGTCTATTTCCGAGCCTTCGCCAACCTACCTCCGTTAAGCTCACACAGTAATAGTGGTAAGTAACTTGGCACAGTGAGCATATCGCACCGTCTAAAACATTTTCATCACAACGTTTACATATTATGTTATCCATGCCGAAGGTTTGTAGTCCCGGTAAGCGCTCGCAGCGACGATGACGTATTATAGATAAGAACACGACGACAGTACACTTTGGAATATGGAATGTTATGCACGATTGTTATAATTCACAACAGCTGATAGTTTTAATAAGTGGTTATCACTAAAATGGGATGTTTTTAACAAGTGTTTGTGCGATAATTATATTTAAAACTTGGTAAGAACAAAGGGAACAACGTACTTGTCACAGTGAGTTTGACAGGTTGTCATATAATCTTATATATAAAAATGAATCGCAAAATGTGTTGGTAAGCGCATAACTCGAGAACGGCTGAACCGATTTCGATAATTCTTTTTTTATTATATTCCTTGAAGTACGAGGATGGTTTTTATGTAGAGAAAAGATGTGTTTTTTGTACCACGGGCGAAGCCGGGGCGGACCGCTAGTATAATATAAATATAACGTACATTTATTACAGAAATGTAACTCCAACAAATTTTTATTCAGAAATAGAAGAAATAGAGCTAGGTAGCTCTATGTGATACTTATAGCTATATCTTTTACATTTTTTTCATAAACTGACTACTAAATAAAGCAAACAGGTATTCAATAGACGTCTATATGTTTTATCTTTTTACACGTGTGTTGTTTGTATTTCCAGGGTCACTTTATCGAAGTGCAAGTGACGGACGGCGCACTGTACCGCACGAAGATCCACTGCTACTTCCTGGACCAGACGCGCGTGGTGCGGCCGCCGGCGGGCGAGCGCAACTACCACATCTTCTACCAGATGCTAGCTGGCTTGTCGGCGGACGAGCGCTCGCAGCTGCACCTCGACCCCTACACGCCGCAAGACTTACGGTTAGCATTTAATAATTTCTCCTATGTGGAACTGCTAATGCCTCCGTTCAGTTTTGTTATACAGTACTTACTAAAACGAATTATTTCACCCCATCATATAAAGTCGCATGCAACAACTAAATACGACAATAACGGTACAGAAATAAACAAAGCAAAGGATAACGTCAATGTTACATTACACCTAAATAGACCAATAATAAATTTTCAGTTGAAACTCAAACGCAGTTTTCAATGATGTATTTGGAAATGTTGCAATATAGCTAGTATATTGACTTCATAGGACGTTTAAAGACTTGGATCAAAGTAATATGTTTATTTTTGGCAGTTATCTGTCTTCATCTGTGTCGCGTCGGTCGGACGCGGAGGACGCGGCGCGGTTCGCGGCGTGGAAGAGCTGCCTGGGCGTGCTCGGCATCCCCTTCCTGGACGTGGTGCGCGTGCTCGCCGCCGTGCTGCTGCTCGGGAACGTCACCTTCACTGACGGCGCGGACGGCACCGCTGAGCCCAGTGGCGAGGTATGTACCTTACTATATACTGTATCTATATCATGGTAGAACAGGTAGGCGTGTAACTCGTAGGCCATCTGATAGTAAGGTTACTCGAAGTCACTTGTATCAATTTATTGTACCATCTTTGTAGTAAGTTATGTCGTTATAATGTTATGACGTTCATTTGCTTTTCATTTGTGAGCATTGAAGTGGAATTAAAATCGCAGGAAGTCTTTAGAAATAAATCACATTTTTAATCGTAAATGTAATCGAATCGGATAAGTTATGGCGTTAAGTTATGTTATCAATTACTTGTGCCATTATAATAATTGCTTTTAAAAAGTTTATGTAAAAATAATAAACACAAAAAAATTACCTAGCAGTCCTCGTTTAAGTTACTTTTATACGACACTTGATACATTCTAGGGCAGCTCCTCTTTTACAGTTAATTGTATCGCCGCGCTCGTATAAGTTTATTGTGAATAACGATTTCATAAAATTGAGTGAATTTACTGCAAATGTTTTAGTACCTTACAAACTGAAAATCATATTACGCAATTTATAGTTAAATAAATAAAATAAAAATAAAATAGTTAATTTAAGACAATGCGATGTAATAGTAGATTAAACTGTTTGGGTGTAGTTTGGTTTTGGGGTGAAGTAACGCTAAAATTAGAAATTTGTAATGCTCGTAGAACATAATAGGAAACGGTAAATATTAAGCTTTTTTTAGTTTTAGTTATTATTGTTTATATAACTTGTAAATTTAATGCATAATATAATGTGGTTCGCAGGCGGAGCTGGCGGCGGCGGGCGCGCTGCTGGGCGTGGGCGCGGCGGCGCTGGTGCGCGGGCTGGGCACGCGCGGCGCGGCGCGGGGCCGGGCGGTGCGCGCGCCCGCCAGCGCCGCCGCCGCCGCCGCCGCGCGCGACGCGCTGGCCAAGGCGCTGTACTGCCGCACCGTCGCCACCATCGTGCGCCGCGCCAACTCGCTCAAGCGCCTCGGCTCTACCCTCGGAACTTTGTCCTCAGACTCTAATGAATCGGTTCGTACTAAATGACAATTAGAAAGCGTAGGGAAGAAATACTATTTAATTCGTTATTTTCACTGATTTTGCTAAACTTCTTTGATAATAATTCATAGACAATTGAATTTCAACCGTAAAAAATTGCACGTTGTATTGAACGGATGAGATTTATTCTATAAACGTGCTTATAGAATTTTTTCTAGCTTAAAGAAATTTTCCCGACGTATAGAAATTTTCCTGTCTTTAATTTAACTTATGGATATTTTCCTGGCGTATAGAAATTTTCCTGGATTATAAACATTTTTGCGGCAAAGAGAAATTTTCCTCACCTATATAAATTTTCCGGACTTATGGAAATTTTCCTGTCTTTAATTTTCCTTTCTTATGGAAATTTTCCTGGCTTATAAACATTTTCCTGACTTATACAAATTTTCCTTATCTATATAAATTTTCCTGCCGTATAGAAATTTTACTGGCGTTTATAATTTTTCCTGACTTATACAAATTTTCCTGACGTATAGAAATTTTCCTGGCTTATAGAAATTTTGCTGGCTTATGGAAATTTTCCAGCTTATGGAAATTTTCCTGACTTAAGTATAAAAATTTTTCCTGACTTATCGTAATTTTTCTCAACTACCTATTGTTAAAATCATTTTTCTAATCTTCCTAAAATTGGAAATTTTAAAGTACTACCAACCAAAGTGGTCCTTTTAATTTTATTTTTATTTTTATATTTAAGGCATGCATGACTGTTCTGTTCTTTTATAATTATAGAAATAAAATAATATTCTTAATACTAACGAACGTTTCAAACAATGTATACTTAGTTAATGACAACTGAAACTCAATCTCCAAAATTTTATTCGTATAAACTTTAAGTAACATTTTTAAACTATCAATGGACCAGAATCCATAACCAAAAGATTTGTATTGATAAGGTGCACCAAGACGCCGCATCACGCCGCGCGTCGACGGCCGGCAGCGGCGCGCGGAGCCGTGCGGGCGCGCGCTCGATGGCCGCGCTCAACGACGCCGTGCGCCACGCCACCGACGGCTTCGTCGGCATCCTCGACATGTTCGGCTTCGAGGACGCCGCGCCCAGCCGCCTGGAACACTTGTGCGCTAATCTGTGCGCAGAGACAATGCAACACTTCTACAACACTCACGTTTTTAAGGTACTAGATTGTTCAGTAAATAAGTAAGAACTAAACTTTATTATCAGCTATTAATTTTATGAATTAATAATATGTACACATAAATATAATATGATAAATTTATCAAGTGTAACGTTCCTACTTAAAAAAATATGCTCCTTTATTTATTTTTTTTAAGTGAAACTTGGTTAAGTGGGACCTGGATAAGTGAGAAACCTCCATAACTGGAACTCATGCTGAGGTCCCAACACTTTGGCACTGAATTACCTCTGTTAGTGGGACGAGGCAAACCTCTATATCTGGGATTTGTTCTTTCGATTTATCATCATAGTTACCTCTATAACTGAGACAGTGAGTAAATTTTATATGCATAAACCTCTGTAACTGAGATAACATTGTTTGTTTACTCATTCTTATTCTACCCACAAATTCCACACGTAATTCCGTACGTAAGTAAGTACGTAAGTACAAATTTTGAGCTTCAATTACCTTCAATTTTAGTTTCGCTTTACTATCATACAGATGTTTATTTGAAAAATGTCAAAACGAAAGCTACAATCGTTATCACTTCTCTGTAAATGAGACAGATATTTATATATACCTGTATATCTGAGACACTGGGTAAGTGGAATACCTCTATAAGTGAAACGATATTGCAGGTCCCTTGATGTCTCACTTAACCAGGTTTCACTGTATTTTTTTCTTTGCATCAACTGTAATGCATGTATTACACATATGATCAAAAACAGAGATGGATTTTTTGAAGAGGTACAAAAAAAACATACCCCAGCTGCACCATAATAATGATTAAATACATATTTTAAATATAAATAAATAAATATAAATTAATGAATAACACTTGAACAGTCGTCAGCGGAGTCGTGCCGCGAGGAGGGCGTGTCGGGCGCGCTGGAGGTGGAGTACGTGGACAACGTGCCGTGCATCGACCTGGTGTCGTCGCTGCGCACGGGCCTGCTCGCCGCGCTCGACGCAGAGTGCGCCGCGCGCGGCTCGCCCGACCAGTACGTCGCTAGGATCAAGACTGCACACAGGTATTCAATTAAAGCCTACGAAATATGTTATCCTAGTTTCTACAAAGTTATAATTTATCAATGCACTGTTTCAAATGTAATTAATAGGTAATGTTTTTTAAATGTTTATGTTTCCACTTGCTAATCTTTAAATAAAAACTCCGATTATTTAAGCCAAGGGACTCAATCATAGAGTTAAAAATGTGGGGAACAAGATACAGAGGCAACTAGTACCTAAATCGTAAATTTATACGAAGAAAGAAATACTGAAAGGTTTGCTTATTTTATGAAAAAGTTAAGTTAGTTGTATGCACATATATGTGAACATCGAATCAAATCTTAATTTTTAATTGACTTAACTCAACGAGATAACTTAGTTCAAACATAAACCACTGTAATTATTTCTTATCATTTTCATATAGCTAAATATCACAAATGATAATTCTTAATAATTCTCCAGAGGTCACCCGCGTCTGTGCGAGGCGCGGCCGCCGCACCCGCGCCGCTTCGCCGTGCGCCACTACGCGGGCGAGGTCACGTACGACGCGACCGACTTCCTCGATGCCAACCGCGACTCTGTGCCTGATGATCTGCTGGCTGCCTTCGATACGAGGGCTTGCGAATTTGGCTTTGCGACACATCTGTTTGGAGCTGAACTTAAGGTTCAGAATTATACATTTATACTGAATATGGAAGTGTGTAATTTGGCAAAAGTAATGAAAGAGATTTAATGAAACTTGACTTATGTAGCAAATAATAAATAAATATTAGCTTTTGTTAAAAGTGAATTTTTGATAGAGTATTAACCCCATGTGAAATCGGGATGATGACTAGTAACTAGTACCTATAGGCAAAAAATCAATGCAGCCAATGTAATCTTGTTTGCAATTAATAATAATATACTTAGGTGACAAATTTAACTTCTAAACTTTTTTTGCAATAATATTATGTTATGGATAAACTATTAATGCAAACTACATGGACGTATAAAAGAAGATAATATTCTGGTTTGGTTGCAGGCGCTGTCAGCAGCGGGCGGGCCGTCGGGCGCGCAGTTCCGCGCGTCGCCGACGGCGGGCGGCGCCAGCGCGGCGCCCCCGCCCGGCGCGCCGCTGTCGGGCGCCTCCACGCTCACGCAGGACTTCCACACGCGCCTCGACAACCTGCTGCGCACGCTCGTGCACGCGCGGCCCCACTTCGTGCGCTGCCTGCGGGCCAACGCCACCGAGGCGCCCATGCAGTTCGATAGAGCTACTGTCGCTACGCAGGTACGTGTTGTTAGATAATAATATAACAGCAGGCCTCCTACAGAAGCCAGGATATCTTTATTAAAAATGTTATTTAAAACTATAACATTTAATTATAATACCATTAGTAGGCAAGATTGAATCAAGACTCGATCAATTCAAACTACAGCCGTACCGATCGGCTGTTCGCTACCGTACTCGGATTGGTACGTGATAAGAGTTTCTATAATATCACAGATCTCTATGTATAATATACTACGTTATGCGCTACGGCGGTAGCGGATACCGCTTTGATCTGAATAGGCCTTTATATTATTTGAATTTAAAGGCAAAAATATATTTATTCAATTCAAGTTTAATATTGCACGCCTCATAAGCGAAGCGTTGAGGTGGGTACTACTGTCACTTCGCGCAAAACATCAGATTTTTCAAACTTAAAATGTCTTTATGTATCATACATTGCACTTGTAAGATAATACATACACACACATATTAAGAAAAAACACTATTTTTAACGTTCATGATATTTTTGATGTCATTTTTGTTATTTAAACTAGTTAAAAAACAGTTTAAAAAAGTTCTGTCTTGGACGTCCGTGTGTCTGTATGTGCGGATCCTTTTTCTTGTTAACACGATAGCGACCGAAATACTTTACTAATCGAGTCTTTTTTTTTCTCTTACGCTTGAGTATGCTCAGGAATAGAACCCTTTCATTTTTCAGGGTCTGATTCGATGTGGTTTAATTGTTATTAAATAAACAAAAATAATAATTAATAAATATTTATTAAAAAAAAATTATGAGGCGTGCACTTTTGGATTTTCCAAATTATTTTTATCTTTTTCATATCGTATTCTTCTTAAGTGTATTTTTATCTATCACTATTCTGATTTTCAATAATGGTTTATTCTATTTTATATTATTCTCACGTGAAATTTAAATACAATACTAAACTGATATATTTGATTGGCAGGTGCGAGCGCTACAAATCCTGGAGACGGTGCAGCTGATGGCGAACGGGTACCCGCACCGCATGCGGTTCCGCGCGTTCGGCGGGCGCTACCGGGCGCTGTGGGCGCGCGGCAAGGAGGAGTGGGCCGAGTGGGACGGCGAGGCGGCGGGCTGCGCGCGCGTGCTGCGGGCCGTGGCGGCCGGCGGCGCGCCGCCCGCACCGCGCTCGCCCGCCGCCGTGCGCTGGGCCATCGGCAAGCGGCACGTCTTCCTCAGCGAGGGGATGAGACAGGTCCCTCGATCAATACAACCGATAACATTTTACATTAACGAATAAGAACTCACATCTCTGTTGTAATGGGATAAAACAATCGAGCAGATCGATTTCTTATTATTACTAATCAATCAATCATGGAGAGCGTGTTCATTGTTCCTATGTCTTTGCTTGCAGCATTTGAACAATCTGTCCTTCATATATGAAACACCTATTTAAGAAAAATTGTAGTTGAGAACAACAATTTCAATTTTTACTGTGCACTTTACAGCTTAAATAGTGTGTGCAAGTTTTATCAATCAAATTGATTGTGCGCACAGGTGTTGGAGCGCATGCGTCGCGCGCGTCGCGCGGCGGCGGCGCAGTGCATCCAGGCGGCGTGGCGGCGGCACCGCGCGCGGCTGGCGGGCGCGCCGCGCCGCCCGCGCCCCGCGCCCATCGCCGGCACGCCGCCGCCCGAGCCGCCGCTCCCGCCCGCGCACTCCAAGTGCGACCCCGCGCTCGTCAAGCGCACCTGCTCGCTCTTCGGCCTCGACTTGGTTAGTTTCAACTTACACAGTTACACTGTTCGGTTAGATATACGTAATGATATTGTTTGTCGTGATGTCGAGAAAGGTTGGTACGATAGTAAAGTGAACGCAGTCGCATGTGCAGGAACGGCCGCCGCCGTTGCCGCCGTCGCGCGCGTACACGGTGTCGAACGGCGTGAAGCTGGGCTACCCGCAGCAGCGCACCGTGGCCGCCGACTGGGACGAGGCGGGCGTGCGCCTGCGCGCCGGCGACACCGTGCTCGCGCTCGGCGCCGCGCCGCGCGGACACGTCACTGTGCAGGTACACCACACTACACAACGTATCACTGCTACATTAGTATAAATAGTACCTAAATTTTCCCAGAAATTTCAAGTTACTTGAACAAAAAATACTTACATAATATTTCCTACCTATTTGATAATCGTACTTACATTACGGTTCGTTACAGAATAGCACATATATAATAAAATATAATAATAGGTATCCCAGACCGTTTTTTTGCTAGTAATTTATAAGTATCAACGTAACCTATCATTAACTGTATATTGTATGTAGGTGTGCGGTCGCACAGTGCCGGTGCCGCACAGCGTGCTGGCGCCGCCGCGCGCGCCGCGCCCCGCGCCGCCGCCGCCGCCCGCACCCGCATAGACTTGCTCAGCCGTTAACACAAACACGTACATAATAAACTGTATTAATGAAATCGTTTCACATTCACGATAAGCCGACTCTGTAGAATTCTGTGAAAAAATATAAAACACGAAAAAAAATTCATCATCAATCTTCTTAGACTTACATACTCGTAGGCTAATGACTCAAAACATGACACTGTTGTATGGTTGCTCAATTTCTGAAACAGTTAAATAATGTGTATGTCGATTAATTTCAATACAGGAAATTGAAAAACAGTAATTTCAAAAATCATACCTCACAAAATGGTATTACAATAATTATTAGTACCAGTAATCACGATTGCAAGCAGCCATTTTTCTCGGTTCCATTAACACATTGTATTGATATCTATAGACAGGACTATTTACTTTACTGAGAAATACATTTACACTACCGATAGTAATAACACGCTACTTTCAATAATGATTCAAGTATTATGACGAGTCCGGGCTGAGGCCTGTGATGACAATCGAAACTGAAAGACTAATCCATACTCAACATGATAGTTATATAAATCTTTGATAATATAAATCGCGTTGTGAACAATCAATGGTGCCTTATTGTAAATAGTAGGTTAAGTATTTATGAGAGCGATGAGATTTGTGCTAGAGCGTGGATGTTCTGTATTCTGTCACGTGACACGCCTGTAACTTAGTGGAGAAAGTAAGATATTTTTATCTTTCGGTTAAGTATAAATTTAGAAGGGTCAGTTTTGGTAAGAATCTATAAATAGCGATTAAAAAGCTTAGATATGAAAAGTATTTGTGTTATAAATGTTGAATTCGAATATTTTAAGCCATTTGTAAGCTGACCATATTTTATTTGCAGGATACCTAAGTATATTGTATTTTCGTTTATAAAATAGCTACGTTTAAGTATAATTTAAAAGAATATTTTCAGTATTTATAATTTACCAACTCATTATAATTACGTACCATATCTAAGACGAATGCTGTTACCTTAAATTACATATTTTTATGGATAATTGTATCAAATTTATGTTTTCTCACACTAACAAATATTATTTCATTGTAATGACAAAATAAGTGTTATAATTTGTATTATTAGTAGATGTATTTCAATATTGCGTTTTTATTTAAATTGAAACATTTCAAACAAATTATTTCATGTACATATTATGTATCCGGAATGTAATAAGTGGCGAAATGAAAAAGAAACTCCAAATCAAAGCTTGCCAACATGAGTCTGATACCTTACTGTACTGAGATGGTAACTAGATTAAGGTTATAATAAAAGGCATAATAATTTAAAATAGTTTTATTTACCGATTACAATATAACAGTAAATAAAGTATGGAATGTAAACGCGGCGGCGTCGGGCGGTCTCGCGCTATTCCGGGACCGACTCGTTTATTTGTCACACACGGCGCGATCTGCGAGTTCAATCCACCAAGCAATAACCTCGGTGTTTGAACAATTGAAAAGAAAAGTTTTTGGAGGTAGTTTAATAATGAACATTAACAAAAAGTTTTGAGTTTTGAAAATACCAAATTACTTTTACTTATGAGATCAAAGGAAAGTAAATTCAACAATTTAAATACATAATCGATATAACAACATAGCAATAATATATTTCCAGAAGGGTTGTATAGCTCCCGCTTGACGCCACCGCGGGGCGCGCCGGGTCCTTCGTCCGACGGCCGACCACATCGCGTCCAGTTTGCTAGGTGGCTAGACCTATACAATATTATATGAACACACAGCGAACGCCAACACGGTATTCGAGAGACTGTTTTACTATGTATTTATTAACACGTCTGAGCAAAAAATATTAATGAAAGTATTGATATCTTAGACTTTATTTAAAAACACGCTTAATCTCATGAAATTACTGTATTGTCACCGTTGATAAAGTATACTTACAAAATTGGAATTAAAATTTTGTTTACTTTGTTTTAAAGTGGATCAAAATAGTCTTTAGGAGTCGGTTACATACAGGTAAAGCTAATAAACGCGTGTTAAAAAGCTCTCGAATCCCGCGTTTCACAGAAAAGCTAGCATTCAATACAGTAACACGTAACAACCCGGCTTCCTACGATAATGTCTACGATAAACTTCATATATTCTCGTTATATCAAACAGTTATAATTTATATAGAGAAGTCTAAAAATCCACAACAACTAGAGGTCAGAACAAACTTGGAAGAATACGATATTTTTATCTTGTAAGGGCCAATTTCATAATAACAATTTGGTAGCATTTATTTGCTATAACATATGATCTTAAACAAATTTCATACATTTCATAATTATTCTAGTTTTGCAATTATTGCAATTTCTTGATTTGATCTATTAAAACATTATAACACAAACTTTTTATAAAAGTACATATTTATAAACAACTTCCAAGTTTGCACCGAGAGATTAATAGCAAAGTCAGACAACAAGATTTAAGGTCCCATCGAATTAAATATACAATAAACATTATTATATTTCGTTGAATTTATGTAAACAATTGAAATTTAATGTCAGTCTGACGGTCAAAAGACATTATGAAGATTCGTTAAATTTTATTGAAATTATTTCATCATAACTTTTTCTTACATAAAAAAGTAATTTCATTTCATTGCAACCGCCAGACCAACATCATAAATGTAAGACAAATCGATACACATTTATAATGTAAAAAATTGATTAAACACTACACTATTCTATGAGATAAATCCAAAAATTCTCAAACTTCTTAAACCTGAGTTTTTCTACAAAATACGTACGAAAGTAATATACATAATAGGTATGAGCTATAAGTTCAACGTACTTAAGACAGAAGCAAGATATTGGCAGCGCGTCGTTAAGCGGAGGTAGATACGATACTATACAATATTACGATACTAAACTCGATAACTAAGCAAAATTTGGCCGTTTTGCACAATGTCATATGTATTGTATGAGGGAATTCATAAACACTAGAAAATTAATAATACTTTTCACACGCGCAGTTATTTTGTTGCAACTACGGAGTTTCTTGCCTGTTCTTCTCCTGAGAAACTGCTTTCCGAATAGGTGGTTAATGGTAATACTATTTTGACAATTCAATTAGAATAAGCTTAGACTTTAGAGCATTAAACCAACAGAATAAGTCTAATTGAATAAATAAATGTTAAGGTTTGATAAACAAAGTAAGACATTCCGAATTGAACAATGAACATGTGTCAGATATAATGCATGAAGTAGTTTCGAGAGATTTAGTGAATGCTGTGATAGAACACACTATTAGCGTATTTGTTATGTTATTATGCCGTCTCTGAGAATGCAAAGACAAATTATTACCAATTGAATTATTTTTACTTACAACTGGAATATTCTTTCAGTTAAGACTTGAGGTGGTTGTTAATCATCTCAATAGATGGCGCGCGGTGTGTCCCTTAGACACATAAAAAACTGAAAGAATAGAATAAATTCGATCGCTCTGGCGGGTCACGAACTCACGAGTGGCCGAGTTGGTCAGGCATCCGCCCCGGAATGGCGCGAAAGGATGCGGGTTCGAGTCCCGCCTCGTGATCGAATTTTTTCTATTCTTTATAAATTTATATTTATAAAGCATTTGAATGCCATTAAACCAAAACTATCAATTTCAGTTAAGACTTAAGTTCTTTACTAGCTTGGATGTATAAAACAGAATTAATTAATAATCATGTGTAAATTTAATTTAACTATGTACATTATATCAATATATTTTTACCATGTCAAGAAATCATACAATACATATTCCACTGTGCACTATTATACACACATATTTGAGTTATTGCTTATTAATACTGTAAACCTACGTTTATTCAAAAACTCGACGAGTCCACACTAGAATTTGTAAAGATATCAAAAAACGCGCAAAACGTGATACTTACATTACAAGTAACGAGTAAGACTATGTAAAGAAGCGAATACAACAATTATATACTAAATAAACTACTTACTATACGAGTACAGATCTCAGTCGTTAAGCGATACATAAAATAAGGCTTCAGTATGGAGGCTCTACATATTCGATGCACTTTATAATTGACCCAAATATTTTATACGGAGTTCAGTGGATTACAATTTTGACAAACATATAAATATCCTTTTTATATAAACTTGAAATATATCTAAGTAAACATTTCAATACATATATTTTGTTAAATATGTAGAGCCCATCAATTAGTTATTTATAAAATAAATGCATAAGATTATAGATACAATAGATTCGGCAGTTTGCGCGAATTGAACACACGATAAGGCAGTATGGTCACACCGCGTACCTTCCGCCGTCTTAAGGAAACAAATCGATTATATTCAATGACTCTATTATACTAGTAGACGCGGCATACGCCAACATCATTGCACTAAAAAACAGCGTAATTAATACATACCTACTTACTAACGCATTATCACCAATACAGTTGTTCTCTCTTTCACTCTTACGCACGAGACATAATACATGTCTCACTCATGTACTTCGTAATAACAACTGCCGATTAAAATATAAAAAGAACGTCCAGCCACGACGCTGAATGGTGCGTGACTAAGTGAAACTCGGGCACTTAGCTGAGTTTTTCTTGCCAAAATAGAGAGCGGGTAACGTATCTAGCTTTTTTATATATCATAGATTATATTTTATTATTTTATATTTTCGAATAAGACATCGAAATAATGTTTATGGAATGGAGTAAGCTTTTAGCTCGTAAGATATAAACAAATATTTTTAAGCTACTGCATAGCTTCTATCGCGGGCCTTGAGCGCGGGGACCGAATCAAGAAATTCCGAAACGAAAAAACCTCACGCTCCCCACTCCGACGGACACGGAGGTGTGGCTTGAAGGCATAGCATGCAATAGCTTTACCGCGGCAGTCCCCGAGTGCCACACGTCTTTTTATATTATGTGTCTATTCGGCTAATTTTTCATATAACGTGTATAATTTTTCATCACGACTCAAGCACACGTGTCCCGCGATCGATTTGTCTTCCTTGAGACGGTTGCGTCGTTCACAACAAAACCCACGTCTTTCCTGCTTACATTATTATGTTTTTTTATATTACTGTTAAAATACACTACATACAAAATTTAATACATTCAAAATCGAACAAAGCGTTATATACATCGAAATAGAGCAATTTTATTAATACAATACAATATAAATGTAAACCGCCGTAATTAACATCGTCCGAGCCCACCGATCGACTCGGCCGGCGATTTGGCACCGGCACAATATAGATCGATAATTTCGTACATTATGCAACATATTGACGTCCATCACTCGACTATAAAATAAAATGGCCGCCCTTGAATTTTTACACCGCGGTTTATTCGCCGGACGTGCCGCGACAACGTATTTATATCGCGCTACATTCGACTCGAACACTGTATCTGGGGATAGTTTGATGCGTTATTGGATCGAGGAGCGTTTATATTGACGAGCGGCGGCGATAAGCGGGCGCGCTAGAGCGTGGCGGGTCGCGGGCGGTACGGGCGGCAGCACAGCGCCGCGAGCGAGCGCCGCTAGTCGCGCGGGATGGGCGTGCTGCACGCCGCCGCGGCCGCCAGCGCGCGCCGCTCCACCGGCGACCGCGGGGACGTCACGCCCTCCCCCTCTCCATCCCCGACCCCAGCACCCTCACCCCCCGCAACACCATCCCCTGCACCCTCCCCTTCGCTCGCTCCGCACAGCGATGTGAACACACTACTAGATGACACTTCGCGGACGCAGCGACGCTGCTCAGCTACGATTAAAAACATACATAAATAATTTGGAAAATCCAAAAGTGCACGCCTCATAATTTTTTTTTAATAAATATTTATTAATTATTATTTTTGTTTATTTAATAACAATTAAACCACATCGAATCAGACCCTGAAAAATGAAAGGGTTCTATTCCTGAGCATACTCAGGCGTAAGAGAAAAAAAAAGACTCGATTAGTAAAGTATTTCGGTCGCTATCGTGTTAACAAGAAAAAGGATCCGCACATACAGACACACGGACGTCCAAGACAGAACTTTTTTAAACTGTTTTTTAACTAGTTTAAATAACAAAAATGACATCAAAAATATCATGAACGTTAAAAATAGTGTTTTTTCTTAATATGTGTGTGTATGTATTATCTTACAAGTGCAATGTATGATACATAAAGACATTTTAAGTTTGAAAAATCAGATGTTTTGCGCGAAGTGACAGTAGTACCCACCTCAACGCTTCGCTTATGAGGCGTGCAATATAACTAATAATAAATTACGACTAAAAATGAATTACGACGTCCGCAAACGTGTTCATATTTATTTTATTAACGTGTTAAAAGTTTCGAAAAACAAATTTTATGCGTGGTCCAGGTATAAAATATGTATTTCTGAATCACAGAGCGAAAGGTTGTATGTTTTTGTTTATTGTGCGGTCGCCCACTGCGGTACTACGCTGAAAATTGCGTGACCGAAATCGTTACCGACAACAAATAACCTGTATCGATGGTTGGTACAATAAAAAACAATATTTTTACCTTCCACATTTTATGTATTATTGAATAAATCGTGCAGCTTACACCTTTTTGCATGTGGTAACTTTTCTAATTATTTAAGTCACTTTTGTATAAGGCTCTATTATGTTATCTATAGCAATAAATACCCTTTTATTTAACACGGAATGTAATAGTTCATAATTAATTACTATTTACAAAATTGAGAAACAAAATTCAGAGCTTCATCATTTCTGCTACATACTTATTCACCGGAAACTTCATAACGCCTCCGACCAAAAAAACTATTAACTTGTTACTTAAATTTTGTCATTAAGATAAAATAACTAATTAGGGATGATACGCACCAATCATATTGTGCAGGTTGTCGATGACCACCTCGGTGTTATAAGTGGCGTCCACCGCGCGCTGCAGGAACGCCGTCCACGTGCTTAGCTCGGCTTCCTGCAAACATGTTCTATTGTAGATATGTGCAAAACTTTGCAAATTCTATAGACTCTTTGAACGCAATTGAGTGACGGTTTGCCTCATATATATATGGAAAACCAACCAACCCTAAAATTCTCGAAATATGATACTCTTTGTATGCAGGCTGAAATAGTGTTTCACTCATGTATAGATCTTTTAAAACCATAAAGAATTCATACATCCATTTAAATACCATCTCATCTACATAAATATTGTATCGGTTTACCAGAAGCCATCTTCAGATAAGCTTAATTGACAATCTATAATCGAATGGAAACAAACAGCCATTGACTAGTGTTCTGGGAAGCATCAAATCGTGCACTTGTGTCCGAAGCCGCCGTAAATCACCCATTGTATGGGTCGGTGTCAACGTCACCAGAAATGATCGTCACATCCTATTTGTATACCAGCTTTAGCAGCACATTGTTTGCGGCATGTGGACCGTGACGCAGGACATGGGCTAGAACAAGACTGCTAACGCGAATCAGCCGTGACTAGACTGCCTAAAGCACAAACAATGGGAGATAAGGTCATGAGCTGATCGCAGCTGAAGCACACCCTTTATTGTCAGGTTCATTTACATCAAACATACGCATGTTATACCAATCAGTAACGAATATAGGAAGATCAGTATTATCTCACGACCCTAAAACTCTGAAAACGGCAGATAAGCTTGTGATTTTTTCTCGCTTATTAGGCAATCTCTCGCTCGTTTCGGCTACACGTATAGTAACATTCAATCAATGGGTTCATTGTAACAGTGATTAGCGCGCGTGTAGCGAGACAGTGGGGAACCGCTCGCGTCAGACTCCGTGGCTCCCGAAATAAAACATGACATCGCGCTGCCGCCTGGCAACTGGATGTGTTCAGATTTGCACTATCCGTTTATGACTATGTTACTCTAACAACTATAGTTATTATGGTTAACACACTATTTTAGACGTATCGGAGTTTCATTTTGTTTATTTACAACTCGAACTCATAGAAGATACAGCTACATTATTTAACGTAGCGTATGTTTTGTGAATTACTCATTTTTTTAGGAACACTTTGTTTGTTGAGTATTCAGAAAGTATGGGAAAAAGACAATGATTGTTGAGCAATGAAAGTTTTAGTCGGAGTTAGTGCCATTTGTATAAGTTACCGATATTATGCGACAGTTGATATCACATGTGGTGAGAGTAGACCACCGCTGGTAACATTATCGTTACAGTGATCTATTGTCACACTATACCGGTCGGAAATATTTCTCAAATATCTATTTTTATGAAATTAACTACAATGCACTTATTTTTAATTTTGTCTCAGAAAATAAAATTTTAAGATGTATGTACTTCCTGAAGAAAGAAAAGCCGCGGAGTCCTATTTTCCTTTCGAGAGTCGAGCAACGAGGCAATTAGCAGTAGTTTACAACAATTCATATAGCCCTAGATACTAATAAGGCGATCTATCTAAATAAGATTATATAATCACATTGCAGATCAACACTACTCATGAGCTTTCCCTAAGCAATAAAGGTTTAGTGTCCTCATTCAAATTGCATAATAGTTATCTTTGGCCTTTATCTAGTCCCACTTTTTAATGGTCACAGCGCCCTTTAAGGTAGTATCTGGGGCACGCATAATTTGCGTACAAAATGTAAATAGTAGTGACGGTCACGGGCGCGCACCGACCCATACCCGTCACTTTTATCGCTACGTTTTATCGTTATTTTTGGATACGGTACAAAAAGGTCGGGATGGATTAAAACTAGGTTCCTAGTAGGAGATAGTGATGATGCGAAGTATGATGTGACAATTATGTATATATATTTCATTACACTACCATGATTTTAATTGATTTAAAAACTTTAATCCATCAGAGGTAATCTAGTCGGATAATGTTTCATTCATGAAACATTTACTATTGACAATTGTTCCGTCAATATGTAGGAACTTATGTAGGAAAAACGTGAACGTACTGTAGAAATGTTTAGCAAGCAGAGTATAACCCCAGGCGCCCGGCTTACATAATGTAACAGATAGACATCAAGGGAACCTGCCTAGATTTAGGGCGCATATTTTATTTCCAACACCTTGCCTACCTTATTTACATGAAAGGTGGGTTTAGAAAATATTGCTTTTCAGTTAGATTGCATTCATAATAAAATATATTAAATTTGTATGTAAGTAGGCAATTATAATTGTATATTCCTCAATCAAGAACCGTTCTTTTCCATTCTTGACTAAGATTCCGAAAATACTCTTGAGATCTACGTTTTGCTGATATGTGATGGTATTATAATATGAGTTTTCCTTGTATTCTCGTTTACTAAGCTTACAATTACTTCTGGACCCGTGCGGCGTGTCTTAATGATTTCCTCTGTGGATATAAATCTCAATGGCAGATGTCGCGCGATGTCACACGGTGTGTGTGATCGAATTAGTGGATTCAATGAGTCCTTCCTTCGCCCGCCACCTAACGTATGGCGCGCGATAATTTGCTGACGCCACGCACTAATAATAACTCTGATACACGCTTCAATAATAGATTCATAGACGAAAATTTTTATAACAGCCGTACTCGACATCCATGGTATCGTCTATCGGTGTATGCCCAGAATCTTCCATGAGAGTCTCAAGAAAGGAGATAAAGATTCCAGAAATAAGATAAAGGTATATCAGATACCCAGCAAAAGGAAAGAATAAAGCTGATAACGTACTGTACCATAAAACCCCGCCTTTGTTACGTAACCTTGATCTTGCCTGGCATTCCTTTACAACTTATAACATCTCCCAATTAGGCGTGTGGCACGTGCTTCGCTCAACTACAATGAATGAGAATGAGCTAGATATTACAGAAACGTTTATTGTGATTTTGTAATCATTCAAGAATACAACAAACGACACTGAAGCCAGTAACTATACATATATATTACTGTCTTTCAGCCAATGATGTGAAAGTTTTCAAAAGTAAACAAAGAATACATTTTTGTAAAGAGATACATAACATAAACACGATATGTAGGTCAAAGGCTCTATTCGCTAGAAGATGTATAGCTACTCAGCTCCGAGGAAAGGGGATCAATGTCAGCTCCTTGCAACGCTGGCTACGACTTGGAGCTAAGAAAGAAGCGATACCTTATACATACAACATATTGGGCAGTCTTTTTAACATTTTGAAATTACCACTGAAATACAGTGGTTATGAACACTGCAGAATGTTTAGAATCATGTAATCTATTGCACGCCTCATAAGCGAAGCGTTGAGGTGGGTACTACTGTCACTTCGCGCAAAACATCTGATTTTTCAAACTTAAAATGTCTTTATGTATCATACATTGCACTTGTAAGATAATACATACACACACATATTAAGAAAAAACGCTATTTTTAACGTTCATGATATTTTTGATGTCATTTTTGTTATTTAAACTAGTTAAAAAACAGTTTAAAAAAGTTCTGTCTTGGACGTCCGTGTGTCTGTATGTGCGGATCCTTTTTAGGGTTCCGTAGCCAAAATGGCAAAAACGGAACCCTTATAGTTTCGTCATGTCCGTCTGTCCGTCTGTCCGTCTGTCCGTCTGTCACAGCCGATTTACTCGGAAACTATAAGTACTACAGTGATGAAATTTGATGGGAATATGTGTTGTATGAACCGCTACAAAAATATGACACTAAATAGTAAAAAAAAGAATTGGGGGTGGGGCCCCCCATACATGTAACTGAGGGATGAAATTTTTTTTTTCGATGTACATACCCGTGTGGGGTATCAATGGAAAGGTCTTTTAAAATGATATAAAGTTTTCTAAAAAACATTTTTCTTAAAGTGAACGGTTTTTGAGATATCAGCTCTCAAAGTCGTAAAAAGTATGTCCCCCCCCCTCTATTTTTATAACTACGGGGTATAAAATTCTAAAAAAAATAGAGGTGATGCATGCTAATTAACTCTTTCAACGATTTTTGGTTTGATCAAAGTATCTCTTATAGTTTTTGAGATAGGTTGATTTAACTGTAATTTATTATATTTGCTGCTACGGAACCCTTTGTGCGCGAGCCCGACTCGCACTTGGCCGGTTTTATTCTTGTTAACACGATAGCGACCGAAATACTTTACTAATCGAGTCTTTTTTTTTCTCTTACGCTTGAGTATGCTCAGGAATAGAACCCTTTCATTTTTCAGGGTCTGATTCGATGTGGTTTAATTGTTATTAAATAAACAAAAATAATAATTAATAAATATTTATTAAAAAAAAATTATGAGGCGTGCACTTTTGGATTTTCCAAATTATTTCAAAGTATACAGCGAAACGTCTACCACCGCAATTTATTTTTTCTAAATATCCGATTTAAAAGTTTTAAAAGTTAAGTTAGCAATAATTCCTGCACTATAGCAGTTGTAACTTTTACTTATTAAAAAAAATGCGACCTGCGTATCGTTATAAATGTCTAACATAAAGGAAGTGTATAGTTCTACTAATACATTAAAAAGCTTAAGAGAAAGTCTTTTTAAAATCGAATAATATCTAGGCAAATAGTTCCCGCTATATTCGTGGCCTAACCCTCTGAATTGGGTCAGTCGTCGGCGCAAGGTTAAGGACCAGCGCGCGCCGCGTTACTTACACTGCCGCGCGATCCCAGCCCGCTATCCTTTGACCTACCACATAACGAACTTGCTTGTACTTCTAATGTTGCTATATTACTAGAAAGTAGGAGTTTGTTAGGAAATTATAAATTATCAAAGGGAATACTTGTTAACTGATAAGTAACTTGTATGTAATTCGAATGGGAAAAACATATCTCATGTTTTTGAATTGGGAACTATGTAATTTGGAAATTGGGACGTTCATGAAGTCACCTATAAGCGTAGCGTGATTGAAAAAAAATCTTAAATGTATACTTAAACGTAAGTATACATTTAAAAATGAATTCACTGCGCGTCTCTATTGAAGAGAAGAACTTTTACACAAAGATAAATTTAGTGTTCCATTACCATAATCGTTCAAAGAAAGTGGGTTGGTAGGATGCGGCGGGTCGCTTTGATAATGTTTTGTGAGGAAATTGAATTAATTTAGCGTCGGCGTTAATAGTACAGAGATCTGAGATCATCTGAGGCCGCCGGTGTTGGTGACCGAAATCACTAATTATTATTAATTAACCTCACACCGACTTGCCAACTCAACGCCGAAATAATGGGACACCATCTCTTCGGCGTATAAATGGTCGAATTATGCAAAAGATGTTTTTGTTTGTTCAATGTTTTCGTAATCCTGGGTAGGGGATTCAATAACGAATAACGATGATTGCGATTTTGTCCATAGATTAACCAAGCTTTTGAAAATGTGAATTTTATGATTTCCTTGACATCCTGACGTAAGCCCATTTTTTGTGGCAGGTAAATTATTATCAGACACAAAAATTTCTAATTATTTTATAAAAGTAAAGCAAAGCATTATTTTTTCAATACAAGAAATGATAATATTAAAATCACCTAAGACGTGAAGCGTGTGATGGCGTATGTCAGTAGACAAGCTTATTAGCTTGGGACTTTTGGAAGGACGTGGGATGATCCTTTTTTTCCTGTTTTATATGCGTTTATAACGAAAATTTTAATCCGCGCTCGTAATATTCAACGCACACGTTCTTTGTCATCACTGTGAAGTTGTTGAATATTTTATTAGAAAACAGAATGAGAAAATATATTTTAACATTCGTAGAAACAGAATAATAAATCATCAAAAGGTCTTAGATGTTAAAACAAATACTATTTAAATAGCAAACGTTAGTTACCGCAGGTAACAGCGAATTTCCGATAAGATTGCAATATTAAATTAGGCATTGGGTCGACACCCTCGAGTTCTGTATCAGATAAACGAGTAACGATATCACAAGCAGACTAATGTTTCGGATCCGCGATAAGTTATCGAGACATGTGAATATATGTTAATGTGTTATTGGAACGGAAGACTTGACTTATATCCTCGTCATTTGGCAAATTTTATTACAATAAATGTAAAATCTACGTCGTTTTTTATTAAGCAAAAAGCAAAGCAAAGCAAAAGCAAAGCAAAGCAAAGCAAAGCAAGAAAGCGAACATTAATAAATTTGAAGAGTAGTACATTGTAGAGTTGTAGACACGGTATTTAAACAACGCTAAACTAAAGGTTAGTTATATGAAAAGCCTTGTGTGGTAAATTTAATCATTATATGTATCTCTGATTTTTCAGTCAATAAAAAATGTATGTAATTTTATTTTATCATATGTAAGTTTTCTTTTTTATTGTATGAAAGCATTTCAAAAATATATGATAATGCAAAAATAAATAAATGTACAACCGCGGCCGTTGGGTCACCCACACCGCGCACGCGACTGGGCAGTCAGGGTCCTGCGCGTGCGCTTTCACTGAGATTAACGCCAACAATAGATCTAGTAGGGCTGCCACCGCTTTAATCGTATTATTAAATGAGATCGTTTTCAATTTATCATAGAAGTAAAATAATTAAATAAAGCTCAAAATTTATAACGGAATGTTGATTGGAAGCTAGTAGACCCATACTTTCCGGGAGTATTTTTTCAGAATAAACTCTATTTAAGAATTGCTTTACCAAAAAATTGTTTACTAAGACGCAAAAAACACACATTGTTTAAAAGAGATTTAAGGATTAACGCAATGATATTGAATTATGACACTGGTGATTGGATATCAGATAAGGGATCAAAGTACTGGACAACAAAGCTCATAGTATTGTATTATGTAGAAAATCAGTTCAAAGCCCTTAACGTATATTAATCACGAATTTTCGACATACACTAGCGCGGAACGCCACTATTGTTTTTTCGATTGAAAAATTCTGTATAACTTTTTAGTTACACAATCAGAAGGAAATAAAGGAAAGGAAGGAAAGGAAGGAAGGAAGGAATAAAATAATCGAAAAATAGCAAAAGTATGTTGGAATACGGAAAATCTTACTGTTCTCGTTTACGTGGATAAAATAAATGATAATATTGTAGTGCAGTAAATTCGACACTAAATTTATTGACGAATAGG
This sequence comes from Colias eurytheme, assembly GCF_061535395.1. Taxonomy (NCBI): domain Eukaryota; kingdom Metazoa; phylum Arthropoda; class Insecta; order Lepidoptera; family Pieridae; genus Colias; species Colias eurytheme. Next base: position 11,276,609 of record NC_142991.1, on the reverse strand, counting down.
ACGCTGTATGACAGTATGAGCTCGTCAGTTCGTCACAGATTAATATTTGGTTGTAGAAGCATTACAATAGTAATTATTGACAACGGCAACCCTAATAGTACATTAGAAAGTGAAACATGTAAATCCCATGCGATATGATTGCGGTAACCCGACTTCCGTCACGGTCCGCGGGCCCACAAAGGATAACTGTCGCTAGCGGTACACACACACACACAGAACACAATGCTGTAATTAATACGTACAACTATTGTCTAAAATCTAGAACACGTATGTGATCCGGTGTAATAAAATACTGAAAAAAGAAATTTTTTGAATGACAGTTATCCGCTTCCGAGTTTTGATCTCTGAACTAAAAAACAATTTGATCGATACAGGTTCTATAATTAAAATTGTTGTAATACGGTAGCATTCAAACCATGAAAATATACTTCAAATATATGCTGTGACCTGTGGCTGTGACTCTGAAGTTACACCCTCTAATAATCTATTTCAGTATCAAACGTCAGATTCTAAACAAAGCCTTCTAGAATATTGGCACGTAAAAGTTTTCAAGGATCTGCACATAGATACTGTGAAGCACCGAAGCGAGCTATTCATCGCTTGCCGGTCAAGACGCTGTAGGATCCCTCATCCCACTCGACGGCTAGGCACTAAGTAAGCACTAAGCACAAAGCAGCTCTCGACTCGTCTCGACGTCGCTTACGCCACTTTATCCACGGAGCTCACTACTCGTGTCATTCTCCCCAAAATCCTAACTAATATTCCTCCAAACTCTGGGAGCAAAGTTCTTTTAGGTACCTCGGTAAATATATGCATTGTCAAACACGAAGTATATTAAATGCGAATAAGCTACGATTCTCTCATGCATAGCTAAACAAAGATGTTTCATGCAAACTCAATATAATTTCATGATGTTGGGTTAAAAGACTGGAAAATGCACCGGCATCCGTCCGAGAAAATTCAAGTATTAAACGCTTCACTGGAGACGCTGTCTACACGTATTTATGCATACTACGTGCGTACAACGTCTACACTGAAGATGATTTAAATTATAGTTTATACTTATTTTAGCTTGAGCACGCAAAAAGCTTTTCTGGCACTTATAGTTATAAGCCGGCCTTAAACGGGAGATTATTATTCTTCGAATAAAATTATGATTATAATAATAATCAATTTCGACATGTATATTACCACATTTTTTCTTCATCCTCAAAGACACAAAGAAATCTCAGCAGCGGTCGTGTTTACAAAGCTATCGCCTATCAACATGATAGATTGCCGCCAGTCACTGACCGCCCAGACCCACACCTATCTATCCGTCTTGTAATTACTTGGATACGTTGCGTGTAATTATATAGATATTAATTTCCAGGTACATTTGTAAATGTCTTGGTAGGTAAAGGGTTTTTTTAATGTGAACAATTTATAAAGTGTATCTTTAAACTTAATAAGAATATTAGGACGTTCGGAATTAATACTGAAAATCTGTCTCAAATAAGTCGTGCTCATATCTATGAAATTATGCCCTGTGGCAGGCGCCAAATTCAATTTGAAGCGTCGTGAGGTACCTGATAGTCAAGTTGTTTATTACGAATCCTGATGCTGAATTAGTAGTAACGAAGTCATACTGTTACAGGTGAGCTGACAGGTTAAAATCACCATCGTCCGTTAAAAATGCTAAAATGTTTAAAACTACGGACTATTTAAAATGGACATCAATAAATAAGTAAATTATCGAATTGATAACAAACGTAATATATCAATATCATGGGAATTCCGATTTCGTGATAAAAAGTAGGCATAGAAACAAACTATTTAACTAAATATCTCACAGCAACATGACCTTGTAGAACTGGTTCATGTGTTGAGAGCCTTACGCCTATATCGGGAATTATATAACGAAAAAATAAGACATGTATCATAGAAAAAAAAATTAACACGCTAGTGGAAGCAACGAGTTATACACTATTTCACAGGAATTATACTTATAAGTTTTACAACACTCTGAAAACCTTATTGGTTTAATTCAACCAGAGATTAATTTTACCGATAATCTTGATATAACTGATGATTAAACGATGAGTTATATCAAAGGCAAAGCTTTATCATGCGGTTATTTAAATATCTTCAAGAATCTCAACAATCTCATTTGCATGATTACTGTGTTCAAATGTCGGTAGCTATTAATCAACGGAATATTTTCGCACAAACAAAGTCTTATGAAACGGAAAGTTTTCAGGGTGCTTTTCATCTCTGCCACTCTGGTTATGCTGATGGTTATTGTTTTAATACAAATATTCAAAGCAAAACAAAACCTATTCAGGTGTAACAATGAGCGGAGGGCAAACAAAAAAGAAAGTTGTACGTGCAAAATTATTTTGCAAATTATCCGTAACATAAGACATAAAATATTCGATAGGAGCCTATCAGCTGAATTATGTTTACAAGATTATCGGCAAATAACAATGGTCTGCCGACTCCGATTAGGGCCGTGTATTGAGGTAAATCGGTCACGTGCTGACATTCGATATTATCGCACAAGCCTGTTATCTAATATAACTTTCATATTGTATCGTGTGCTATGATTTACAAAAGTTCAACACTATCACTAGATTAGATAAGAAATGGCTACTGTCCATTTATCAACTATTGTCTGTCAATGTTCTAAACTTCTTTTAGATAACCGCTAATTTAAACATAAATTCTGGCTCCTTTGTAGGAGTCACTCACTTGTGTGATGTCCTAATTACTGTTGTATAGAGTTGTGAAACTTCTGAAGTTTAATTTAGAAGCAAACTAAGTTGTGCGTGACTTTCCACAGCGATAAACGAGCCTATAAGTTCAAAGTCCTAGATGCGTAGATTGTAAAAACTCGTTCACGTACAGCCAGTTCAAGTACTGGAACATGATTTTCACTTATAGACTATTAGCACAATGTACTTTGTTTATTTTACTTATTTTCAAACTATTGTGAATTTCAGTTTCCAACAAAACGTCTTTCTCTAAAATGAATCCACGTCAAGGTATATTAAAGTGAATGATATTAAAATCGTGTAGACTAGACGTCGAGACGAGCGAGCCGGCAGTCGGAAGTCGGCAGCCGGACATCGACTTTATTTGATACACATACTCATATGGAGGCAGGCGAGACCTAACAAAATATCAATAACGATTTGTCTTTATTAATTGCTAGATGGACTTCAAATTGACTAATCGACTGCTCTATGCAGCTCTAGCATAAATGAAACTATTTAGAACTTCAATTTGATATTATCTATGTAAGTTACCTACTGTTTACCTGATAATAGTTACATTGATTTGAAAAAAAAAATCGAACAACGGGTTGACAATGACGTCTTCTGAATACCAGCGCCGAGTTTTGCCTATTACAAACGTACAAATACAGATTATGCCCCAAAATGTAATATATCTATTCATCTCTCCCTTTACTATTATCACACCTGACAACAATTCTTACGAAAATATAGTACCTTGACAAGTCCAGTGCTATGTGTATCGACTATCGACCCAACTCAGGTTTACTCCCGCATTTTACTGGCTTCAGCACACCGCGAGCCGATTTCCCGATTACCTTTAGTCTACCTGATCATATCATTATACAGTATTATATAGAGAAGCCATTCTCTGTCACGCATATCCTTAATTAATAGTTACCGGCCGAGTGTGGAAGATTATACTGGACAATGACTGGTTTTAATCTTTAAATTAACCTTAATTACTGGCATGTATAATATTTACTTCCTAAGTACAAATAAAGGGTTGTTTTATTCAAAGCCGATTCATTTCTACACTTGAGAAGCCTTTATGCGGATAATTTTGGTTCAATACGTAGAACGCATAACCTAAATTATCATTAAGCGATCTAACGTCTAATTCAGAACACATCTTCAGTAAATCGATCCCTTAATTATCTTTATAGCAACATATTCGCGTTGACATGGCGTGATCACTGATCGGCAATTATGCGACATGTCTCGAGGTCGTTAACAAGATAATTGTCCGGCTCAATTGGCCACCTCACGACCACCTCGCTGATTGTTTGCGATGTGATTTCATCGACGTCTGGCGCCGACCGCCGACCACATGCACACATCCGTGCAGGATATAGAATGAAGGGTCGAAACCATGTGGTTTATAGTACTGTGCACTAAGGTAGAACAAATTCAGATAATGTTATTTATGTAGGTACTAGGTACTCTTAGTTGAATATGGTTCGGAATGATTAGTTAAAATTATTTAAAGCTGATAAGTTTTTTTTCCAAGCATAACAAATAAATTTAACATTTCTTATTCCATGTCGTATTGTAAATGCCAATTTCCGAAGAGCCAAAAATTTCTAATATTATATTTTGACTCTGTTGCTATGAATAAGCAGTTGCTATGAAGCACTATACACATCATGCACTTTAGAAATAACTATGACTAGTCAAAAGCTCTCGAGAAAAACAATAACCTAAAATCGATGTATATCTCGAGTGTTGGCAACGAACACAATGCCTCCTCGGGTCCCGGCCTTGCTTCGTTCACTTCCTACGACCTCTTTGTTACAAGACACATGAATCCACGGTTTCACACGCCTTTTATTTTACAATTAAGCTCGAATTAACCAACCGGTGACCTTAAACATTGAACAACAAGCACGCATTATTGCGTAAATTTAATTCAGATGACGAAGGTGATTATAGTTTTTTATGGGGACCAATTGTTTTATCATAAAATAGATGGAGTAGATTGTTTCCTTTTATTTAATTGTATCCAACAGAAGGTCAAGTTCTGGTTACGAATACGCGTATCTTACACCTTTCTTTTTATCTTCACTCTTATCTTTATAATCTACATCTTATCTAATTCATTAGATTGTGACAAACTCAACATCTAGTTAACAGGCTCATCAATTTCCTATCGCGTGCAACGTTACGAATTGAGATGATCTTGGTAAACGATCTGACATTACCCATGATGAGCTGGACAAACGCCTGTAAGTGGATAATCGCGGGAAATGATATCATCACTTTCTCCACGCTCTGAATCAACCGCAAGCTTTAACGCTTCTCCGAACATTGCATTGTTTGCTTTTAAATTTGAATCTTTTCCGCGGTCTCTTAATTGATCATTAAGCCGGCCTTAATCTGCGTTCATCATGACGCGGACGCAGTGGCCCAGTACTGAGTTTGGACACGAATTATTCTCATTTCTCAGAATAAATAAGGATACATACCTAATATTTTTTAACATTCAGGTAAATAATTTCAGGGTTCAGGTTCGTTTCATTGTATACCTTGTTTGTTATGGAATTGTATTTCAAAACCTATCTTGATGTATCCCGCTTTACAGGGTTTATTTTCTACTAGCGGTCCGCGCCTTCGCTCTCGGGTATCAAAATATCTCCATACCAAATTGCATGCAAATTGGTTTAGTAGTTTAGGCGTGATTGAGTAACAGACAGACAGACAGAGTTACTTTCACATTTATAATATTAGTATGGATTTACTAGACGACGATAATTCACGAGAATATTCAACCGTCTGGATTTAATTTATTTATTTTTGTTGATTTATCACAGAATTAAAATTTTCTGCTTCATGTATTTTTAAATTATCTATGGCAGAGGAATGAACTTTTTAAGCTGATGGTTTTAAAAAGTATGTTAAGTGCTTTTCCAATTATATTATTCAGCATTTGCTCTCGTCTTCAAAAGGTGTAATGGTAAGTGGTAACTCATAAAAAGTTTTCTCATTATACTTTGGCAAGCAGGATAAATAATACGTTTACGTACAACCGTAACTGTAAAATAAATGTAACGACTTCTAAGTGTAGAAAAATGTACATTTTTGGCACTCAAATCATCAAATCTGTAGACAGAGAGATATTTTATGTAAAGGAGGATTGTTCAAGCATGCGATATAACATAGGACAACACCGATATAATACAGTATATATACGAAAGATAAATCATACGAACATTGACTAAATATATTGCGGCATACTCAATTTTATCATACCACAATCATCTGAATATCCCCTTACCCGCAAATAGATGCGGTTCTCACTGAATTAACTCCGCGATTGGCCACAGTAGTTAGTCTAACTGATTTGATGGATAGTTAGCTGAACGTGAGCAATAACAAGATCAAGTGTGAAAAATTGCAGAGGTCAGCGGGGGCGGTAATCATAGAGCCGGGTTAACGGACCCGAGGTCAACCAGCCACGAAACTTGCAGCCCTACAGGCTACAATGTAAATATGGTAATTGCTTATTTGCTCATTAGTTATATCACGACTTTGCTTAGAGATTCAAAAGACCCTCTCTCGCTCGCTAGTTTTGATAATGAATGAGAGGTTTGTTTAACTTTATGTTTTAGAAAATAATGCTCTTTTAATATTTGGCTATTAATATGTGCCACGATATATGTGCGTATCAATAACAAGTGTGCCTAGTACCTACGTAAAATTAAGTAAATAGCGGATGGGATTTTCTTCGAATTTTTTAACATTATCCTACCTCAAACTTTTTTTGCCGCTGTTAAATGACGTCGAAAATATAATATTAAATATTCCATTCCCATTTAGACTACTTATGATTGCTTTTCAAACGACATTTCAATATATATTATTGGCAGCATCATGCTACTTGTAAGTAGTATGCGATAAGGCCACTCATACATAATTCTTACGTGCTCTATTTCTTTACGTTCATGTCAAATAATAATAAATAGATCAAGAGCCCACGACGGCCAGACTTTCCTTTCTTTCGGAAAGTTGAAAGTTTCTCTGTATATGTCTCCTATACAGATAAGAACGACCAGCGACTATCAAGTTTGGGTTGTGGTTACTTTGGCAGGAAACAGGTAGTAAGGGTGTATAAAATAGTACCTAACTTTCATTATAGTTTAAAAGCTAAATTTTATATATGTTACTTGGGGACCTATAAAAAGACATTACCTTAAGAGCCAGACAGTTTTCATGGTTCTTACATCTAGCCAGACACATTTAAAAAATAACTAACATATCATCAAATTCACATAACTACCTAAAAGCGTAACAAATATGAAATAACCCACTAAAACATTAGTTAACTATAATTATTAAAAAAATAAAAGTATAATATATAAGTAATAAAGTTATTACTTATCTTTTATGGGGGTTTATGTTGATGAAATTTCACGTATCTCGATGACACAATAAAAAAGTCATCGGGATACGTGAAATTCCATCAACATAAGTCTAAGTAAAAGATAAGTAATAACTTTATTACTTATATATTATACTTTTATTTTTTTAATAATTATAGTTAACTAATGTTTTAGTGGGTTATTTCATATTTGTTACGCTTTTAGGTAGTTATGTGAATTTGATGATATGTTAGTTATTTTTTAAATGTGTCTGGCTAGATGTAAGAACCATGAAAACTGTCTGGCTCTTAAGGTAATGTCTTTTTATAGGTCCCCAAGTAACATATATAAAATTTAGCTTTTAAACTATAATGAAAGTTAGGTACAATTTTATACACCCTTACTACCTGTTTCCTGCCAAAGTAACCACAACCCAGACTTGATAATCGCTAGTCGTTCTTATCTGTATCGGAGACATATACAGAGAAACTTTCAACTTTCCGAAAGAAAGGAAAGTCTGGCCGTCGTGGGCTCTTATATTAAAAGTAAAATATGCATCCATTCATAATACAGTATCGAATATTCGCTTTTTTCAGTAAAACAAGCGACCTGTAAATTTTTTAAAAGGTTTAGTTATTCATTTTATGTAATTAGTAATGCAGCCTCTTGTAAATAATGTTAGAAACTTGATTCTAACTATTAATTATGAATACGGTTTTTTTTAGGTTTAACGACAACCACGTCTGAAAACGTATAATTAACATTTAATTGTAACAATATTTGTTTCAAGTTTTCACAATCACAACGACGAGCTTTCCTTCAGTTTTTGGGAAGAACACAAACTACCAAAATATCGTCAAGGTTTTTCCGTCGTACCCACGATATATCGTAGCCAACATATCGTCAAGACCCACAAGGCTCGCGCTGTAGCCTGTAAGTGTGTCAGCTAATCACCTTTACATGGCTTTACGCATTGTTTCTGTAAACCGATCTCGGACACTCAATGTTGACGCGATCGTTAAATAATTCGGGTTCACGACACGACCGCGATTACCTTTTATTTTACGTGTTAATGGCGCTTAGTGACTAAATTTATAAATTTAGAATACACATAGAGATTAGCCACGGAATAATCGATACAGAACCTAGTAAAAATTAATAGAGACGAGACATTAAAATTTTGAATGCGGTATTGTCTCTTGATTGCGAATATCTAAAAACGTGTTTTTTAGTTGCCAAATACATATTTGCTATAATTTATAGGCTATGTTCATAATGTAAAATAAAATAATTGTTACTTAATTATGTTTATACATAATTGTATATTTTAAATTTTAATAAAGCGGAAGATTGTACATTTTATGAATAAATTATATCGTAACAGTATAACACATACAGTTATAGTTATATAATATGCGAATGAAATAATATAAATTGAGTGGCTTCGTAATAAGAATATTTAAATAAAATTTTACAGGCGAAACATATTGCACATATTTTTTATGCGATTAGACCTATCAACATTTCTTCCAAATTACCAAGAGCTTGAGCTAATTTTCTGCTATCGTAAAATCGTCTCTATAAATGACATCATGTGAAAGTACAGAAAAGTTACATTTGAATTGAATAGGTACATAATATGCGTACGATTAGCCGGTTATCCCGCGGAGAAAGCGTACATTTCCTCCATTAAGGTGTAATTGTCGCAAGCGCACAAAAACGCAGCGTTCCGCGTATTTGTGCTGAGTGCTGTTTAGTTCTCAGATGTGACAGGAAATACTAAGCAACCATTAGGCGGGTCCACACAGAGCGAGCAGCCTCGCGAAGTATCAAGTCAGTGTGAAGATTTGTTCAGACGAACAAGATGTGTGAATATGACGCGTGATGTCATTTTTCTTAGTCGAGTGGTCCCAGCTGATTCGCGTAGCTGTTTGCTTGGCGAGGATGCTCGCTGTGTGGACCCGCCTTTTGACTTGCGTATAAGCACTCATAGATTCTTTAGCGTTTTTATGTACATTAACGGCATATGGCATATAGGTAATCTGGTTTCGTGGAAAAACCACATAGGTAGGTGTTTTTTGTAGTGATTATAAATTTCGGTTTCAAATTTGTACTTGAACTTGATGGTAAAAAACATATCATAATATGTAATTGACTTATACCTACAAGACGTTATACGTTAAGAAGAATTAGATATACATAAAACGAAATTCATAGTGGACAAACATTTTAAATACTTATCACTCTTAAAAAACAGTAAAAAGCTTTTGTTTTCATTTAACCAAGGTGCATTAATTAAATGAGCAGTTTCAATACGGTTGTTTCTTGTTTTCGATGTATCGATCATATTTTTTTGTCAACATAGCATACAGGTCCGACTTTCCTCATACGGTTACGAATACCTTGGCTGGGACTCGTGCTGGACAGCGACCCGACATAGTGACCCACTACCACTCTACCACTTAGCACCTTCATTAATCAACTGACGGTATTATTGATACTATTCAATATTTATCGAGATTTTAGTGTACAGTACTGTTAGAGAAATCGTCATAACTATTGAGGCACACATGCCTGTGTGAGATTCACGGATAGTTTGACTTGAAACTAAGAGTTCAACAAACATTATTAATTATTCAATGGTCAACATCGTAGTCTATTTTCCCAGACTTATGTAAATCTTATTGAATTAATATGTCAGGATTATAAAAACCTATAGTGAATTCATTTATGTTTTTTTTTATAACCAGTATTTTGAGCACTGTCGTGTGTGAATTGTGATTATATGCCTACTGTATCTATTTAATTATTTTTTGTAAGTGCATCATTGGTATATTTCCTACTATATTAACATTTTTGTTATCAAAGCAAGTGCTTCAAAGCAAGAAAATGTGGTGAGAAGACGAGATTGGCATGTATTGGTACCAGTAAAACAGATATCTTTTTATAAAATATTACCAAATAATTGTTACGTTCTATAAAAACAAAAAAATATTAATAATAACTTTACACAACTACGTACATACAATTTCAGCAACAACCTCTATTAAAATAGCAGGAAAATAAGTTATAACCAGTAACCTGCTAAAAAATGTCGAGTGGTCGTGTTACAAAGTGCACACTCGCTAACGAAGGTTGCCTGAATAGCCCACCTAGACTGCAGTAATTACTCCCCGCAACTATGCGAGATTATGTGTCGCCTAGTTTCAGCGAATAACTGCTCTCAATGCTACAGAGGCTCTTGGTGTTTGATAACTATGCGTGAAAATAATGAAAGATCAAGAAGTATGTTTGTTTGGCGAAAGCTCTTATCTTAGGAGCTATTAGAACGATTAACTAGGAAGTCTATGCAACATTAGGAGCATTGTAACAATGAAAAATATACGCGAGAAAAAACTGAATACATAGTTAGGTACCTAATATAATAAGACGAATTCTCACGAGTACGATGTCGCGGTACAATTAATGCAAGTTTATTACTTCATGTTAAAACAATATATTGTTTAGCAATAACAACTCATTAACTATGGATTCATTAAAACCAAAAGTTAGTTCAGGAAACAACTCAGTCAGTTTAATTGCTTGCGAATAATTATAATTATACGTTTCTTACGTATCTACATAGAGTACTCACTAATTAAAGGAGTTAAACTGTTTGTATGTGAGGTCAGTTTTGAAAAGGCGTTAAACGGTAAAAAAAACATTTAATACAAGTACAATTAAGTAGCTTAGTAGACTAACAGCAAATAATGAAACGATAAAATCAAAAAGGTCGTTTGTGTTCATTATAATATTTTCACTTGTCTTTCTTATTTACAAAATTAGGTTTTAGATAAATATCTAGATTCTAGATTCTATAGATATAGATTCCATAGATATAGATTCTATAACGTTGAGTTAGCTTGCATACCCGTGCAGTCCACAGGTCTACGATTTCCTAAGCGCTCGCATTGTCAAGGCATTGTGAATATTTCCCACTGTTCGGCTTTTTGCGACAAACTAACGAAACAGATTACGTTTATTGTGAAGTAACACGAGTCTATTAGATGTCATAAAAACATAACGAATTGTTGTATTTGCCTTTATAAACATTAAACATCAACGATGAAAAGTGTATTTACTTTTTAAGTTCTTGCACTGATTTCCGACGTATGTATACAGGGTGGAAGGTTAAGATGGGGCATGAAGGGCAGGTACCTTAACCGTTGTAGCTACATGAAAACCTTCTTAGGAGACTATCCTTAAATTCTTGAGAAATTTTAATCTGCATTCATAGATTTTTGAAAAAATGTACGGTCAGCAAGGAAATCGGCAGTTTCCAAAAAAAATTTTTTTGATGCCAATCGATCCAGTTTCTCATGGGGATCAAAACACTCTAAAAGACCAACTGAGGTATGAGTACTAGAAAAGTCAGAAATCGCGAAAAACTATTTCCACACATTCACTAAGAAAATAAGTGATTCAACAAAAGATGCGCTAATAGAAAACTCCAAAGAGATTTTCAGGCTTCAAAATTTTTTGTTTCTGATTATTAAAACACATAACTACTGATAATAAGAAGAAACATTAATTTAATTAAACGGTTGTCAAAGAAAATAAAAAATAACAAAATAATAACAAAAAACAATATTTAAAGTGGTAATTCCAGAATTTCTGAAATAATTTACATAAAACTTATGATATGATATGCTCAAAGTGGTCACCGTTTTGACGTAAACATAGGTTTGTTCGTTTTACTACTGAGCGCGTAGCAGCCGACAACTTATTTGGGTGAATTCCGTAAAGTATTGCAGAAAGTGAATCTTTTAGTTCTTGAGCATTGTTGTATGATCTTTTATAAATTTCATTCTTTACATAACCCCAGATGAAAAAATCTAGAGGTGTCAAGTCGGGGCTACGGGGCGGCCATCACCACTTTAAATGTTGTTTTTTGTTATTATTTTGTTATTTTTTATTTTCTTTGACAACCGTTTAATTAAATTAATGTTTCTTCTTATTATCAGTATGTGTTTTAATAATCAAAAATAAAAAATTTTGAAGCCTGAAAATCTCTTTGGAGTTTTCTATTAGCGCATCTTTTGTTGAATCACTTATTTTCTTAGTGAATGTGTGGAAATAGTTTTTCGCGATTTCTGACTTTTCTAGTACTCATACCTCAGTTGGTCTTTAAGAGTGTTTTGATCCCCATGAGAAACTGGATCGATTAGCATCAAAAAAATTTTTTTTGAAAACTGCCGATTTCCTTGCTGACCGTACATTTTTTCAAATATCTGTGAATGCAGATTAAAATTTCTCAAGAATTTAAGGATAGTCTCCTAAGAACGTTTTCATGTAGCTACAACGGTTAAGGAACCTGCCCTTCATGCCCCATCTTAACCTTCCACCCTGTATAGTTGTATTAGTGTATGCCCGGTTTTATCTTCAAATTTTTAATTAGGTCAGATTACTTGAAGGAAATTTAGTTCAGTAGTAGGAAACAGATCTCAAATCAAAATAATTTTAAATAATTTAATTTTATAAAATGCATAAACCAAAACACTTTATCATAACTCTATCGTTCATCGTAAATTATTGACAATACAAAACAACTTATCGACAACAAGAAAACAATTTCAACTTCACAAAAAGGAATAGCAATAACATTTAATCCGGAATAGATGGCTTATAAATAATAACAACCCGATCCTGCCGTAACAGAAGTATCGGTCTATACTTGAAAGTTAATATTTAGTGGGTATTTTAGATATAGATTAACGCGCAATTGTAAACAATAAATAAGAAAATTATTCCATTATAAGTAGATCAAATGATAACATAATTAATGTGAGTTAGGTAACCAAAAATAATTTTAAACATTCATTTCACAATATTATCCCTCTATTTCAATTTGGATAGTTTCATAATATACATTATTGCACATATGCATTTAAATTTTATTTGTATTGAAACATAATGAATACCGGAAAATTCAATTTAATAGAAAGTTGCTATGAACCTGTTCTAAACGGAGTAATTATACGAGCGACTAACTTGAATACCACTTGTTTGTAAACAATATAATTAGTTCTTTACACTTCAAAAACATTCAATTATTAAAAATATGAAGTAAACATTTAATTAATTAAGTATAATTTACGAGACGTCTTGTATTTTTATCAAAAGTTTTAATATTTGTGAATTCCCATTCAAATTCGTGGAAGTGGAATGGAAAAAACAACGGTCGTGTTAGCGCCAACAAAGACGTAGCTTGTGTGTAAAAAGTTCATTGTGTTTTGCAATAAATTGAATATATAATGTATCGAGATACATTGCCCTCTGGTAATAGCTTTTTTATTAATGCTTTACCCAGGAGACAGCTATAATTATCAATATTTAGCTAAATTGCAAGAAACTTGCGTGTTTCGTGTTTTACTTTTTCGTTCGATGAAATTTGTCATACGTATGTATTGAACAGGATTGCTGACCCCTAATTTAAATGATAGGGGGGATCTAGAAACCCAAAACGCTACTTAAAACTATCCGGGACTTTGAAGGACGCTGCAAAAACCATTCTGGGAAAAAGGATATTTGCATAGCATATAATTTACGATAGTTTTTCTATCCCTAATACCGCGTGTTCTATGAGTTGATTGATGAATGACAATCTGAATTTTAATTCTGTTGAATAATTTCCGATGCATCTCAATAAATTTTACGTGAGAATCATTCTTATTAACAACATCATGATGTATATTAACGACATAACAACGTACCCAGACGCGTCTAAATACCAAAATTCAGAAGCATATTCGCTTATAACACATTTACAAGCGGACATTTCACCCCTATTGCAATTATTAAGAGGGAAAGTCCATCACGGCATATCATTAAAATGTACGTCTCGCGTGAAATGCGCTCAGCTGTCGCTGTCGTTTATAATTTATATTAATTTTATCGCTTTCTACTTGCGATATGTTTCACTTAAGATAACACGATCGGAATTACAATTGCATTGTACCGTGATATTTACTTAGACGTTATCGTCGTATCTTGGTCGTTATTACAGTTATTTGTATAATTATATGGAAGTACTCACTATTAGTACCAAAAAGGCAAACCATGACTTGGCGCTTCATATTGGTAATCACTATATTCGTACTTTACCTTACTTTAACTAAAGTAAAAGATTCAAACTCTTGTACCTAATTGCTTTCGTAACAAGGATTGTTTTAAAAATTATTTTTCAAGAATTTATCAATGTCCTAAAAATATCAACAAAATAAAAAAAACTTTCGTCAGACATTTTAAATTCGCTATGAGTCTTGTAGTTAACATACTTAAAACAATTACAATTTAGTTATGTACAGCAGTCATTAATTGTAATTAGAGGGAGCGAATGCAATGACAGGAAGAGAGGGGAGAGTCAAGGCAACGAAATGCATCATAATGTTTTAGCTTTTTAGTCTTTACTATCTTATATATAAAATTCTCGTGTCACAATGTTAGTCTGCATACTCCTCCGAAACGGGTGGACCGATTCTCATGAAATTTTCTGTGCATATCGGGTAAGTCTGAGAATCGGCCAACATCTATTTTTCATATGTACCACGGGCGAAGCCGGGGCGGACCGCTAGTATGTATATAGTATTGTATAACGAGCATTGTAGCCAGGCATAATAGGGCGATATACATGATAAATAATTCATTTTCTATAAAACACAAGCCTTGTCTTTACTATATGCTATATGGTGTATTTTTTAAATAAAAAAAGTTGTATAAATTTCAGAATCTTATAGTTTAACTAAATCAAGAATAAAATTTGTAAGTTCACAATCCTGTACACATTTTCCACAATAGTATTCCTATAAGTATGTAAAGTTTTCATAGACGTAATATATGCGAGTGCATTGGAGAAACCTAGTACGAAGGAAATGAGAAATCCCGCAGGACCGATTGGATATTTAACTTCATAAGGCTTCGAAGGAATAAGAACTAGGAACGTATATGGATCACTGTCTAGGGATAGGAAATGCATATTACATACGTGATATTTTCTACGGACTTGATTAATGAAATCTGCATACATTATAAATTATATTGTATGAAATATATGATGAACGTTTTCTGTAATAAATATTTAAATTTCAAAAAGGATTGAAAGTTAGCTAAGCTGATTATTTTAAATTTTCGTTATCTGGGATTCAATCCTAGCAAGCAACAATTTTGCATCTCACATAATATTCCTACATACCCGAGAAACGTTTAAATAATGTTATATATAATACGATAAACGGCAATTATTGTTACTTTATAGTGTGCAAATGTGAGTACTGCGTGTTTGCGTGTACGTATGTGTGTGCGTCTGCGTGTGCCCCTGGTATGCGCATACGCATTACGCCGTGTACTCGTGACGGTGTCGGGTAGTGAAGTACTCACCATCTTGGCGAGCATGTTGTCCATCTGCGGCTGGTGCGCGGCGGTGAGCAGGCGGCGGATGCGCGCCGCGTTGGCGACGCACTGCGCCATGCAGCGCTGCAGCGCGGCCGCCTGGCGCACGAGCGCGGCCGACAGCGGCACCGCGTCGCCGCCGCGCAGCACGCTCTCCAGCACGTGCGCGTGCGTCGACACGTAGTCCAGGCAGCGCTTCAGCTCCGCGGCCTCGCGCTGCTGCCGCTCTGCAGATAAAGTAACGATGATGACTCGGTCTCTTAGACAAATCGTACACAGAATATGCAACATAATCTTTAATTGTTTAGTTTTGTAGATGCATAGTCTAGACAGCGCATTAATTCTGCTGCTTATACACTGCTGACACTCTGAGGAAAATGCCACTATTTTTAACCGAATACTTGAATCATACAAAAAAAATATACCGAGCCAATTGAGAACCTCCTCCTTTTTTAAGTCGGATAAAATTTGCAACATAATTATTCTTTGATTTGATTGAATCAAAGTGACAGTGTGGTTTAATAGTGCAATCAATTGAGAAGATCATTGCAATATGTATTGTATAAACGGGTTGCCTGGAATAAATGTTATTCCAATTAATAAATTCTGTTTTAAATAATTAATTAGTGCATTTATTAAATAGTTTATTTATTACATTAAAATTACTGTTGTATAGAATAGCTGTTGCAGTATCATTTATATAGGATACTATTTATTTATCAGAGGGCTTGGGTTTGCATATGGAGTGAACAACAGTTATTATCAACATACATTAATTTAATAAAATACTTAAATATATTGAAGAATCTTATAAAATCAGATTCACTATAATGTGAAGCCCTGCAGTGGCAAGATATTATAGGCTTATGATGATGATGGGAGATCTTTAATTTAAAAAGTAAGTTATTTTAAATTATGGATGTAAAAATTTGTTTTGTTGATATTGAAAAACTCATATAATAATAATATCTAGTGCACTTTCATACATACAGGATTTAAAATTAAGCATAAATCATAACAGCTAACTTGATATACCTAGTAGGAAATCGGTATGAAACGAATTCATTTACTTATAGAAACTTATTGTGAATTAATTTTTATTGATTTAATTCCAACACATGTGTAAACATTTGCTTTTAATTAATATACCTAACCAAAAATACTTGTAATTAATTAAACATATTTCTACGACTACCAAAAATTTTATAAATTTAATAATTAGAAAAACAGGTATCGAAATAGTAGTACCTATTTAATTTAGAAGTAATATTCAGTTAAAGTCAATTACTCAAACGTAAACAACAACAGATTACGAAGTTATATCAAAAATAGAAAGAGATATTTTACCGTGAAAATCATATATTTTTTGAGTTCGTCGTTGATATTTTTCTTCCTGTAATTGTCTTTCAGCCTGAGCTTGTTTATCCCGTGCCTCCAGGACATCCAAAAAAGAAGAAAACAGAGATTTCCTCTCATTTGAGTTTGTAACGGTTTCTTGCATTTTAAAATTAAATTTCTTTAAAACTTTGAGAAAAAGGTGCCCTGATTTTTTGCACTTATTGTTTGGAGCGTCTGTACTCGACAGAGGTACTCAGGAAAGTAAGTAAAATTGCAAAATTAGGATAAAAATTAAAGTAAACTAAACCAAAACCACACAGCCTCACTCCGACCCCCACGGACAAATACTGATAAACAAACGTCAAGGTTTAAACTTCAACGTCAAGCAGATAAAAATATGGTCGCGTTCTTTTACAATTTTGATAATTTTTTATTCAGTAGGTATATTGTTACATGCATGGGTTACATGATCAAAAACTGTGATAATATTATATTCAAAAGAATTATGACTATATAGATTTCAAAATTCGAAGTCTTTATTCGAAAATTAAACCGTAATTTATTTGTTTGAGTTTGACTAAGGATTTTTGTGATTTGTGTGATTTAAATTAATATTGACATTAGAATTTAAATAAAGATCAAGATTTTATAAAAAAAACTGCTTGCAGTTATTTTTCTAAAATGTATTACAGTATAAGTTGAATGTAAAAAAACGAAGCATACATAGCGTAAAATGGAATAAAATAGGATGACATTAAACATACTATTGTCTTAAAAAATATTGTGATTGGCTGTCTGCAATAGAGCTGCTTTGTGATTGGGTAAAATATTAATGACAATTATAAATGAAAACTAATCGTGAGTGTTAAAAATTGAAGCATCTGTCAAAATTCTAGCCGCTGTCGAGAATACAAGAACAATTTTATAATTCAATTTCTGCGTTTATTATTGTTATAGTACACTTTTGGATTCCAAAATATGGCTCGTGAAAGTAGCGCTGGTTTTGATAGACACATTACGATCTTTTCCCCAGAAGGACGATTATATCAAGTCGGTATGTAAACTTGTTTCCACTTTTAACCAAAAACGACCATATAAGTTTTGATAGGTATTAGAGCTGTTGTTTTACAGCATATAATTCCGCAAAGCGTATATACGTATAGTTCTGATAAATAAGTTAATTCCTATATCCAAAGGCTATGCTAATGAGCATGTTTTCATTACAGAATATGCTTTGAAAGCGATAAACCAAGGCGGTCTGACGTCAGTGGCGCTGCGCGGTGCGGATGCCGCCGTGGTCGCCGCTCAGCGCAAGGTGCCGGACCGCCTGCTGGACCCTGCATCAGTCACACACCTCTTCAGACTTACAGACCGAATTGGCTGCGTCATGACAGGCATGACAGGTACATTTACAAACTTATATGTAAATATTAGGTCAAGAAAGGCCTGGATTGACAGCATTGGTATATTCCTATATACAGGTGACTAGAGAGCACTCAGCTGTTGTATTCAATGTAGTGTTACATTCAATCCACCATTAAGTTAATTGATGTTGTTTATGTACAGTAAACTCGCATCCACAACAATAAAAACAACTGAAATTCTTCTGAAATTTTTAAAGATCTTCAGTTGAAGTGAATTTCTCTATTTTCATAAACATAATGTATAGGTATCTACCCTTAATACAGCTTTCTAGCTAGCAATAAATATAACTTGCATACTCTAGTGATGCAAATAATAATTATTATGCATATTTTTTTGTTGGTACAAGACACAACAGTTGAAAATAGAACAAAAGTATAATTGAAATGGAAAGCTTACAAATTTTAATACAAATTACAAGGAGGCCCCAACAAAAAATCTAGTTTACTTTTTAAAACTACATTTAATTAAAAATAGACTAATAATAATTATACCTGCGTCTGCTATACATACCAGAGTAATAGAGTAACATTGTAATGGAAAAAATTATAACAATGAAAACTTAAATGCTAACTTAGAAAAGCCGTTCCCACATTCTGTTTCAATGCAAACGGCATCCTCAGCAATTTAACAAGTAGGCAGGGCCATAGCATATGCTGTATAATTTTTTTTATTACGCATGATTTTTTATTTGATCTACTATTCTTAACTCAATAATTGTAATATTACCTATAACATATGACAAGATTTACTTATTAAACAATTTACTTGATTATAGAATAAATTCTATTCAATACTGAATGATAATGCTCCATGTTCCAATTTGTTTACATTTCTTTTAAGGAATAAATTTCTATATTTTTGCATACAAAAATTAACTATCTTTCAAAAAATACTTACAAATCGAACTCGATTAGCTGATTAGCTTGTTCAAATAAACAATGAAATGAACTATTTAAATTTATATTATTGGTGGATACATTTATTGTTAATTCCTTATTTCATTTTTCGATCAACAAATAATTTTTGAAAAAAAAGTTGAAGTCCCATGTCCCCCTAGTGGGATAAGGGGCAGATGCATTATTCATACATTTGTTTCACTCATCGATTTTCTTTAGGCACAAGTAGGTGTAATAAGCCTCCTGTGTCCTGCCAGACCGAGACATTTTTTTTTGCCTTCCTTTGGTTATTTTCTGAAGAGCTATGACATTGCAGCGGACAGCAAGTCGCAGGTGCAGCGAGCGCGCTACGAGGCGGCAAACTGGCAGTACAAGTACGGCACGGAGATCCCGGTGCACATCCTGTGCCGTCGCATCGCGGACATCTCGCAGGTCTACACGCAGAACGCTGAGATGAGGCCACTCGGCTGCAGTGAGTTTTTACTTATTGTGTTTTAATTAACTAGCTAACTTTTCCTATATCCTAAGGTTACCTGGAAGATATCGCTTTTTAGCGATAAGGCCGCCTATTTGTACCGCTCCAGTGTATATGATAAACGGTAATTGTTATGTTAATGGTAAATGTTTATTTATTTATTTATTTATTTATTTATTTAGAATTTCCAACAAAGGATACAGATTACATTTGTTACATCTAATTATCTAAGTACATGGTCTTCTGCACCTTTAATTATAGGAAATTACAGCGTTCAAAATATTTAATACAATTACAAATCGTCAATTTATTAAAAAATATTAGTTAAAAAAAAAATTAAAGAAACTTAATAACATTGATTATACATATACTTACCACGAAAAGTATTACAATAAATTACAAATTTAAAATTACAATTATATTCATCAAATTATTAAAAATATTATATAATCAAAATTTAATGAGCACTTAATTATACTGTATACATAATAAATAATTATTAAAAAAAAATTACAAATTTTACTCAATTATAATTACATATATTAAAATTTATCATTACAAAAAAAAATATACAGTTCGGTTACATTTAATAAAGGAAAAATAGAAACTTTTGTCATTGGCTAAATTGCAGGATTAACGATTTAAAATGTGTGAGAGATTGACTGAAGATGTCTATGTCTTGAGAGATACCAGTGAGCTTGTTGTACTCATGGGTGAGTCTGACTATTGGTGAGTTTTTACTAGGGTTGTTGAGGATTCCTCTTCCGCTTCCTCATAATGCGGAAGTTCCGCAATATTTTGTGTTCCTCAACCGTTACCGCATCCTCAAAAATTAAAAGAAAAAATTCCTCTTCCGCTATCGCTTCCTCAAAATTTAGAGGAAATTTATGAGGATGCCGTATCTACGGCAACGCACTCGCTGCAGCGCGATGGGGCCGATCCGATCGGGCGGCGAATTTACAAAGCCTATACCGACAATGCCAACATTGCCCACTTTTTTAGAATAATTTCAATTATCGCAAAAAATTTCTATGGAAACGTTAATATATTATCTAAGCATATGTTTTTCTTAAATCATGTGCATATATTGTTGTAGCAAACCCTAAGCTTTTTTTGATGGTGGGCTATGTTGTCAAATAGAGATCGCTACAGTATTGGGTAATTTTGCCCACCATTCTAACTTTTGTTTAAAACAACCTTCCGTGGTAATAATAGCATCAATTAAAATACTCTTCAAAAGTTATTTTATAACATATTATGAGTAAAAATATCCTGTGTTTTAGCCATCATGCACAAACTATCACTTGAATTTTCACCATTTTTTGCCCGCGAAATCACACATGATATTCGACGAGTTACAGTAAGTTGCTAATTTAAGTTAGCGACACAAACAATGGGCAGTGTTGTCAGACATATAACCTGTTTTACACAAAATACTATTAATGTTGCCAAAGTATGAAGGTATTTTGCAATTTAAAAATTTTCCTACGTATTGATCTTCGGGCAAAGATACCCTTGTGTGCAATGTTGGCATATTTCACGGTATTATATTATGTATACTATTTGAGTCACGAGTCGGACTCTAATAGATGAGCTTTTGTTTTAAATACATATATTACTCAACAAAACCTAATCTATCCCCGTAAAGAAGTGTCCTAAATGGATTAGCTTTTGTCGAGATATTTTCAAACATTACATACGAACAAAACCTAGTCGAGTAGAGTCTTCACCATCACTTAAATTTTCACCATTTTTTGCCCGCGAAATCACACAAGATATTCGACGAGATACAACAAGTTGCCGATTTAACTAAGCGACACACACAAAAGGTCAGGTGTCAGGTCAAGGACAACATTTGTCAGACATATTACCTATTTTACACCAAATAATAATTACTAAGTGTAAAGCCATATTATGCCATAGTATGAAGGTATTTTTGGGGGCAATATTGGCATATTTCACGTAGTAAAAATATCAATATGTACAGACAGGAGAGTGTTTTCGTGTCTTGTTTTAATTTTTAATTTTAAAGATTTTTAATTTTGATTATAATTTTCTATCATCCTCGTCCTCATCCACTTCCTCTTCCGCTTCCTCATCCGCATCCTCTTCCTCAAAAAAATATCCTCATCCTCATCCGCATCCCCTAAATTTGCGTGTGAAAATTCCTCTTCCTCCTCCTCTTCCTCATAAGCACTTCCTCAACAACCCCAGTTTTTACCAAGGTTTGTCCGATAAGAGGGGGCACTAAAAAGGCAACGAGGTTGACGAGGAACTCTAGATGGTACATTAATATGAAATCTGGTTAGTAACGCTGGACAATCGAAACCATTATTAAACACTTTATACAAAAACAGAAGATCAGCTATAGTGCGACGCGATTCAAGAGATCTCATATTTAAATATTTAAATGTTAAAAATATTTATGTAATGAGGATTCGAAAGTGCTACTAAATAGTAGTCAAATTGAATAAATGAATGTTTGAGTTTGAGTTTATATTATTTTTGTTT
Source organism: Colias eurytheme (assembly GCF_061535395.1). Lineage (NCBI taxonomy): Eukaryota > Metazoa > Arthropoda > Insecta > Lepidoptera > Pieridae > Colias > Colias eurytheme. The sequence goes on along the minus strand of NC_142991.1, from coordinate 11,254,405 downwards.
GATTTTGTTATGTTTTGTGTGTGCAAATAGTGTTTTTTATTTTTATTTATTATTTAGCTAACCTCCGCTAACAATAATTATCTTTCATAGAAACTTTATCCTGATAGTTACAGACATAACAGAAAAGGAATTTTTAGGTATGGAACCTCAGTGAATATTATTGCAAGGTTCATAGAAGTCTATTTTTTTAGTAAATATAGCCTATCACACAGCAAATGTCTCTCTAAAAAGCCATAATTTATAATACAAGTTTAGAAATCAATTCTACCTTGAGGTTTGTGCTATTAAAATAATGTCAATCTCATATTTTAAATCTATGCTACAGTACCAATAAAATTGATGCCTAATGTAACACTAAACACTTTTCAACACAATTCCAGGCATGATGTTAATCGCGTACGACGACGAGTCAGGCGCGAGCGTGTACAAGACGGACCCATCTGGCTACTACTGTTCATACAAGGCAGTTGCCGCGGGAGCCAAGGCAACAGACGCTAACGCTTATCTCGAGAAGAAACTAAAGAAACGCTCAGATCTATCTGCTGATGATGCGATACAGCTGGCCATCTCGTGCCTGTCACAAGTGCTGTCTGTCGACTTTAAGTCCTCGGAGATCGAGGTTGGGGTTGTGATGAAGGATGATCCCAAGTTCAAGTGAGTTTTTTGTTTGATTGTGTAATGCTATGCTATGCTTTTTGGAAAATAAAAACAAAGATTTCCAAAATGTCAAATCTGCTTTATGGCAAATTTTAAATTCTTAAAAATATTATGTAGGCCTTGCCTCTGACAATCAATACCAGAATATAGTATGTAAAATAACCAACTTTAAGTGTAACAGTAATTTGATACAAAAAAAACCATGCATTTCATGTTAAACTTTCTTTTGTTTCAGGGTTTTAACGGAGACCGAAATTGATAGACATTTAACTGCCATTGCTGAAAAGGATTAAGGGAACATCATAAACACATTATTATTAAAATTCATTTAATAAAAACTTTTACATATACATTGTGTCTATTTTTCATAACTTCCAATCTTTAGTAAAACAAAGGTATTCACTTAGTCAGAAATGAGAAAGTATTATGTACAATTAAATAGTAACTTTTTGTAAGAATAGAATTAAACTATTTAATATCCTACAGTACCAAAACGTTAGGCATACAATTCCGTAAGCATTCCACTATTCCCTCCTGGAACATTTTTCAATATCTCTTTCGGCATCTCATTGACGACAGACGTAAAGTTCTGCACTTCGCAGCAGAAAGTCAGGCCATATAAAGGAATTTCATAGTTTCTATGTTTCCTTAATCCATGTAACCAAGATACCCGCCCACATGCGCTCTCACAGAAAACTGCGTCGCGAATCTCGCTCACGGCAACAAATGGGTCGTTTAAAACCACTATAGCTAACGCTTTCTCGCTTCTCTTATCGTGGACTAGTGTCCAAATATATTTGGGCACCGGGAACCGCTCCGGTTTTAAGAATATCTCTGCTCTAGTATGACCAGTTCGCAAAGAAAGCACTCCATGCGTTCCCGCGTACACGTCCAAAGTGGCATGTGGTCTTGTTAGCTTCATGAACTTGGCGACATCCCGGTGCAAATGGTGTAGATTTCCATTCGCGACGCTCTTCCAAACCGGCACTTTATTTGACACAAAGTCCGTAACTCGCATGTTCTGGTCGTCGAAGTAATAGCTGCTGAGCAGTTTGGTGCCGGTCAGCGATTGGTCGGCGAACGTGAACTTCTCGTGTCGGAATATTTCGTGTAGACGGCGGTTCATGCGTATGTCGTCAGAATATAGTTTTTCAGCGGCGTGCCGCGTGTTGGCGTCGAACATGTGGTTAAAGTTTCCAAGTAAAGTGAGTGGGGAGCGTTGTTCGCTGTGTGGCGGCATTCTTAGTACATTAGCTGCGGCGTTGCTGACGTGTGCGAGTGTGGGGATGCCGCGGTCTTCGTCGAAGCACAGCGTGGCGAGGTGGCGCGCGTTTCTAGAAGCTTCTATGATTTGATACGCGCGGCCTTGTAGCGGTGATCCGCAGTATTCCACCTACAATGAACGGATAATAATAATTGTTTAAAAGTTAATTACGGTTATTAACTTTACCTACTTTAGGATTAGTCATGCCTAAGAAACAATAAGCAATATTAAGTTGTTTGCCGAGACAACAGCGATAATATTTTGCTTAGAAATTGCCATGTCATAAGATATTGCTTCGTTATTTATTAGAGAAATTTTGTCAGCATAATCAAAATATATTGAAAACAATAACAAAAACAAGCTCTTTTATTTGTTCTCATTATACACGATAACCCATGACATTCATGTTATCCATTACATGCTTTTCTGAGTGGTCCTAATAATCCTATTATAGAATGTCTGTATCTTATGATCTCAATCATGAGTTTAGCATCATGTTAAACTCTATTCACAAAAAATATTATGAAAAAAAAAACTCACCGTATGCAACACATCTTCGAATATATTCTCCTGGCAGCCCAGCTCGAGCAAATGCCGCAGCTTACTGTCCTGTCTCACGCGATACCGCCCCGCCTCGCACACCGCGCTCACGGTACTCAGCAGGGGGTAGGCGAGTAACCTCCCCCCTCCACATGAGAACACAACCTCATCCCCCACGGGAACCACCACAGAACTGTTGGACGCTCTGTGTGAAGCCACTAGTGGCATGTTGTCCGGGATACACTCCATGCATTCTAAGTCTATTATGCATGGTGCTGGAAAAATAGGAAATTGCATATAATTATTAAAAATTATGACAGTATTTATGAATAGTGGTATATTTCATATTTCATACAATGATGGTAGTTACTTTGGTGATTTAAGAACAACTTTGCATACGGATAGCTTTTTCTGATTATATTGCTATAAAACTATTAAGTAATTGCAAGTCTGTGACTGTAAAACTTAAACTGAGCTCCAAATGAAATTCAACAAAATAAATTGTTACCTAATAAGAACCCTGCGCCATCTATGATTTTGTTTGTGTATGAATTAAGTATGAATAAAAAGTGCAGTAGAATCAACTAAAACTAAACAACTTGATAATAATTGGTCTGTTGTTGACGCTACTGAAGCTAATTTCTTTACATTTTCTAGAACCGTCTATACATAGTAGACTCTACGTCTAAATTATTCTGTTACCAAAATTCAGATTAACAAAAAAAGCAAAATAGTATCAAGAAAATAGTTATATTTCGATAGAGTAGGAAAAAAGTCTATATTGCTGATTTAAAATGAACATTATACACTTACCAAAGAAAGCAATTTGGAAGAAACAACACAATAGAATAAGACGCAACATGTCTGTATAGCGCGCCGTTTGACTGAGGAGTGATATCTCCTGATAACCCGCCCTGATCCCGCTATCGGCTGTATTGTTTACTACAATACAAGGTCTACCAGGTACTGGCCTATAGAGATCCTGTTGTTTCCTTATCGTGTTTGAGTTTTGAGCAAATGGGTAGGTTTTGTAAGCTGAAGTTTAACCACTAACTTAGGTTTGTAGATTTTTACAGAGACTCGTTGAATCAATGCATCACTCTTAATATTTATCAATATAATGTATGATTAACTTAAAACAGAGCATCAGCAATGCGCAAACATGTTACTTAATGAAATCTGTTCACTGATTGATCAATGCCCGTTATAACATAACTTTCTTGCTTCGTCTTAATACGACTTATAACAATGTAAACCATTATTATCTTCTCAAGGAAATTTCCACAAACAAATCAAATTCATATCTTATATAGATGTTGAAACAATCACAAATTATGTATGGAGGTCTAAATAAAAACAACAGTTTCGATAGATTGTTTATTATGAACATAATATACAATGCCAATGTTTATTTGTAAAAGCGGGTAAAATCGACGAGACACATACACCGTACGATAAAACTGTAATATATATATATTTGTAACATATAGAGTACATACTTAACGTCCTACTGTGCGACCCACTTACGAATGTCTGATCTCTTGTATATAAAAACAAAGACGGTTACCGATAAAAATATTATATTTTAAAACATGCAAGAGGAAATTACTATACAACTTATGAGAATATAAAAAATCATTTGAGAAATGAATATAATTCACCGTCTTCGGGAGTAGAATTTATATATTGCGACAATGACCCGTACGACTAATCAAAAACTATAACAATAATTAAAAGACAAGTTCATTTTACTAAAACATGTGGTAGTTTTATAAAAGTTATAGGGCTTATTACATTACGAGATTAGTTGAATGACTGAAATATAACAACAACGCTTCAGTGATGGATTGAAATTTTTTGAACTTTTTTCAAAACTTTCCATTCAAATTATTTTGATGTTGTATTACATGCACATTTCATTTAAAAATCACAATATAAAACAATAGGGCCTTAAAGCGAAATTTATTAGTTGAGATAATATACATAAAAGAGAACGAGACAACAATACATATGTACATTATAAGACTTCATTATTATAATTGTTAGCGCAAACAAAATAATCGAATCATTTCGACATGTGAAGCGCTAGATTTTAGGAGATTAAAAACGTTAAGGTCTAAATAAAAATATCCACAAACATTGACATTTAAGCACATTTGAGCCGTAAGAATTCGAAGCCGTTACATCATTATTATTAATTATTATATAGTGTTAAATAAAACGTTACAGCGAAGCGCAGTGCATGCATCGATATACAAACAATAATATATGTGCTAGGTATTTAGACTTACACTACTCTGAGGGTACCAGTTTTGGTAATTGAGTTCGCACTAAACATTCCATTTGTTTGATTTTTTGTGAAAAATAAGAAATTTTATTCGTTTAGTGTTTAATGACCAATTTGAACATAACTTCACGTGTGGTAGAAAGAGTCTCATTAAGGTTTGACTTTCTGTGCATTTTCCATATCACGCTATTATATTGACGTCGTACACGTGAGAGATACATGAATTGAGTTTCGGACTCGTTTAAATTCATTAAAATATTATTTTACACTACACAGTACACAGGTATTAAAGCGTTTCCATACAATGATACTTCAATGCGAACCCAAAACTTCAACAAATGTGTGCGTGAACGTATGCAGTATGCACGCACACATTGACACGACGAACATGTTATTACCACTGATGATATGCATTGCAATTACAAGCACACTCGAAAAGTACGAGATCTATTTACATAAAACATTGTAATCTCAATATTAATCACTACTTTCGAGCTCAGATTATTATTTGTAACACGCTAAGGGCGCGTGTTCACTAGACCACAATATGTTGTATTGCACAGAGTCGCCCGGCCAGAAATATTACCGCGCGACTTATAACCGGAGCCTATATTCAATCTATCTATTGAAATTATATTTACGAAAAGAAAATATTCATAAAAAAGATTACTTTTTGAGATAATTTTGACACAATTTGGATTGTTTTTTCAAATAAAAATAAATAAAATTGTTTCTTTAGTACTTTACCCGCAAATTAGATTTTTGATACATTTAATATAAGATCCGGAATTTTTAATTACTTGAGATACGTTATAATACAACTACTAGCCATATATAATTTATTGCGACAAATAGTTGACATACATTTATAACATATAATATGCAATTTCGTGTCTCATACTATACTTTGAAAACTTGGCCACACAAGCATATTGCTCGTTAAAAATACAAACATACAAATTATGAACGTTGTAGCCTTGTATTAAATATTATATTGATAAAACAGTCAAAATTACTAGGTACATATCTATCAAACCATGGCAGAAATATATTGATAATAATTAAAGTTACTTCTAGGACGATCTACGAGTCCACGAGAATATCAAAATTCTAAGCTATGTTAAAACTACACAAAATATACTTCTGCCATAATGAGATAGATATTAAAGGCATTTTTACATAATATAGTTTATGGGTTACAATGTACGTACTATGCATTACATATTTTTATTATTATCGATTTATAAAAATTGCTACAATCCTATTGCTTCTCTATAGATAGGTGGAGACCTGTATCCGTACTTGTTGAACAAATAAACAATTCAAGCTTACATTTAATTGAAAAATCTTAAAACTACAATTTTTTTTAAGTATTTGTTTCGATTAAACCAATAATAAAAGCGAAATACAGGTCTCGAACACGCGGGACTATAACTCAATTTAAAACAAAAATCCAAACGAACCGAAAAAAATTACCGCTTCACAATTCTACACCTATCAACCGACATTATAAAAAGAAAAATGACTCGACATCCGAAAGTATCTATTACACAGGCCTGTACCGGCGCGGGAACCCCACACGGTACGATGCGGCAACCCCGCAAGGGTCCGCGAGCGTTACCACGCGGCAACCCCGCACGGCTCCACCAGCGGTACCACGCGGCAACCCCGCATCACTCCGCGGACGCTACCGCGCGGCAACCCCGCACGGCTGGGGCCGCACACCGCCAGTCGCCTAGGAGCAGCAGGCGCGGGCGGGCGGCGCGCGCGAGGGCCGGCGCTCGACCGCGATGCGCGCGTGGTCCGCGTCCGCCTCGCGCCCCGCCGTCTTGTCCAGGATCGCCTCCGCCAGCTCGGAGAACGCGCGGTCGATGTTTATGTTCGACTTCGCTGACGTCTCCATGAAGCGGATGCCGTGCTCGCGGGCTATCTGCAATTGCAATATCGCCTTGTTATTGAACAGTCTTTTAATTGTATATCTTTACTATAAATAACAAGTTGTCATGTCAAGTCTCGATAAACAAACATTGTGATTAAACATCTTAACAAATAAAAATGAGAGATAATATGCAATTAGTCCCAGATATTTTTTATACAAGAGAACGTTAATTAAGAAATTCATTAATAAGCATGAGCACTAGAAGCAAGGAGAAATAAATAATCATCCTTGAACTTTAATACCTTTGTTCACATATTATATCAAAATGCAATGTACAATAATGTGTGATCATGCTATACAATATTTTACGAAAATGAAATAATTATTAGCAGAAATACTCTCAAAGCACACCAATTATTCATTCTCAGAAATACCACACTAATTAGGTGCGACAAAAATTCCATTTCAATTAATTTTGTACAATAAAGCAGAGAATTGGACGTCTAATTATAATGATAAATGTTTTGTGTACACGAGTCTCGACCACAATAATAGGCCTACAGTTATCATGCAATACCGAACTTGTGACTCATTGAAAAACAATCATATTGATGATTTCAAAATCACTTGTATTTTGTAATGAAGATTCACAAATTAACTATGGAAATTTATTATAACAAATTTAATAGTAAAATATTATGCTACATGCTTTTATTACAAAAAATTTGAAAGTCTGTGTGTCGGTTTCACAACACAGCTATAACTCACACTAGTAACACAGGGTTTGTAATTCCATCAATTTATATAATGGGTTACTTTCCATTCAAATATGAACAGGATTTCAGGAACAAAGCATTGAAAACTTTAGCTGATGTTTTAATGAATTAATGGAAAATAAATTTATTTATTTTTATTTATATTTTGTTTTTTATTTATAATATTTAATACCAGTATCCCATTTTGACAGATTACAGATAAGAATACAAGGCAATGCAAAAAAAAACATGCTTACATTGTATGCAAATGAACTAGCTGAGTTCATATGATAATGACTGTATTATTAAATGAGAACAATGTTACTTTAAACATTTACATGATAATATAAATCATAACTTTCTGAAATAAAAGACAATCCTTACTATCTCAACCTACTTTTTTAATATATTTTTACAAATAGTAAAAAAAAAGTTTTGTTTAATGTCAATAGGGTAGCGATTGACCACAATCTCGCGGGATTTTAAGCTAAGATGTGCGTAAGCAAGATGGTATGTGGTTCCCTTGAAGGAAGGCATTTACTCTGTGCTTAAAATACTCTAGTATGGAAAATTTTCAATGACACAGTCTTCCTTATGTAACCTATCTCACAAACACAATCCATCAATATATAAGGTATATATTATATTTATAGAGAATCATTATACTGGAAGAATTTTGATGTATATTTGCATATCATCTTTATCTGTTGTCTTTTAATTTTCGGAAGTATTAACTAATTCATGAAACAAAAATCACAAAAGAAAAGATTGAACAAGAAAAATAATCAATAAAACTATGTAGATATTGCTAGTTATTGCAAAAATAAAATATTACTCACAGCCTCCCCGCGCTCTTTGCTGACTACTCTTTTCTCCTCCATGTCACATTTATTCCCAAGTATCATCTTTTCTACATCTTCATTTGCATGCTAGAATAGATAATTATTACATTAATTCAATAAAAATACACAAAGAAGTTCATAACCCTTTTCAATATAAAAATTCTACATCCTGATAGAGGATCGGTTAATTATTATTGTCATCTACTTAGTTCAGAAATATGCCTAATTTATTATAATTTTTACTACTGCTTTTAAAAACAACTTTGAAGGAGTCCAATAAAATTTTGATTAAACAAAGATGTCTTTGAATTCAATATGATATTGGCTACATTAAATCTTGTTTGCAAGTTTGAACAATTATTTTCCAACTCATTTACATACCTCATCTATGTTTCTTAACCATTTCACGATATCATCAAATGTTTTTTCATTTGTTATATCGTACACTAACATGATGCCCATAGCACCACGGTAGTATGATGTGGTGATGGTGTGGAAACGCTCCTGTCCCGCTGTGTCCCATATTTGGAGCTTTATTTTCTTCCCTCTTAGCTCGACTGTTTTGATTTTAAAATCTATACCTGGAAAAATATCAATACGAAATTAATAATGCAACAAATTGGCAAAAACATGAATTTAATTATTTTAGAATTCAGCCCACAGTATTTTTGTTCATTGTCAGAGGATATATTACAAAAAACAAAGAAGATTCGTACCGATTGTAGATATAAATGTAGTTGTGAAATGGTTATCAGAAAATCTGAATAATATACATGTTTTGCCTACACCAGAATCTCCGATTAAGAGAAGTTTGAACAGTAAGTCGTAAGTTTTCTTAGCCATAGTTTATAACTATATAAATGAATAAAAACTAAATGCAATCACAAATTTTTTTTTGATCCAAAAAATTGACAGCTAATAAATGATAAATCGTGTGGTAAACCTTACCAGTACAAAAAAAAAATTATAGATAAACATAAACATTTAAAAATATAAATGAAAAAATCTTGAAACAACATAATAAATATTTCTCTATCATCATTATATCTGTTAGATATATTGAATATTTTAAAACTTACACATAATATACATAGGTAGATAGACAAAAATTTAAAATATATAAGTTTGCGTGTAATGTGACTACATCGCCATCTGTAGAAGATTATAAATACTCAATGTTTCTGCAAAAAATTAATAGATGTCGCCTTACAAAATCGCGGTCTTATGACGCAAATTCAAATTTTAAATTCATAACTAGTTTATTAATTATTAAGATAATAATTTCATTAATTATTATTATGAAGGTATTCATCATACTTATGACCACTATAAACTACATGATACGTGAACGTGATACGTCTTTCTATTGCGTATATTCGTACTAGTTACTGACGTATAATAAGCGGTATTTCTGTAAACACAATAAATAAACAGAATAACATAGGTACCTATATAATGGGTATATAGAGAATATTTTTAATAATAAAACCAACAGGCTTCAATTAAAGCAAGCAATAAATAAATTAATATGTATTATTGTATATGTATATATATATATATATATATTTATGACATATAATATATTCTGCCCTAACATAAATTATATATGCATATATTTATTATATTTATTTATTATTAATATTAATATACTTCATTATGTATTTATTTTAAGTAGATACGCTTAATTTTTTTTTTTTTAATATTAAGACGGACCTCAACCGCCGGTGCAGCCTGAAAATCAGCGCTGTTTTTGTGCAGCATTTTGCTGAGGCTGTATCCGTTTGCTAATCTTAAGTTAAATTTTGTTATGTTGTTGGCTGTGTTTTTTGCAATAAATTTATTTTCTTTCTTCTTTCTTTCTTTTCTAATAAGTAATTTTTAGGAGTACTAGAAGATTTTAATTATTTAATTTGAATTTTGATCCGAATTCCGAACACCTGCTTTAACCTGCTTTCAATCAGTAACTCAGTAAGCCGTAACGAAACGAAACGAAGCCAAAACTATACGAATTATTTCCGCTGATTTTATTTATTTTTTCATACTTTATACCTACTATTTTGCGTGTCTTGGCGTAGAAGTAACAAGTTTTCATTCCGTGGAAATGACAATGTCGTAAATTGAACATTCATATTTTAATAAATTTAAAAAAAGTACACAAAGTCTAACAATCATATTGTTAAACTGTGCTGTCGATAGTGGTACTGTAATATCTTAGTGTAATATTATCACATATTATGTAATTAATTTTGAAACATAACGTGACATAACGGTAAATGTGCATCTATGTGTTGCATTCCTGCGTTATCTGTGCAAGAACGCGCGGACGCGGGAAATCCGCAGAGCGCATTATTAATAGACGACGCGTGGCGGCGCGAGGCGAGCGGTCGGCGCGGGCGTGCGCAGGTGGGCATTCCCTGCGGCACAAGAGTTGACTATCATTATTTAATAGGTACTAATTAAGTATATTGTATTATTTGAGTAGTTTTTATAAGCGAGAAAGCTATAAGGTAGACACAAGGTGTTTGTTATCATTGTAACGGGATACGAAAATTTTATTCTTTTAGATTCTACAAGTTGCCCCCAGAAATTTAACAAAATTGATTGGGTAGCCACCTGTTTTATAAAGTTAACAAAACAAGGTAGCGGAGGGGATTGGAGACATTCGATTCTCTCCACTCTCTCTCACATAGGTACGCGAGGTGGTGACGTAATATGTGCATGTCTTTAAGTATACACAGTTCTTGGGTACATGCGACTGTGCAGGCCCAGGCACCCACATGTAAATAGTAGTAATATTATTTACTTTATAAGTTTATGCAGCTCTTGGCCTATATGACACAGGGAGTAGGGACACGTCATTTGTTAGCTAAGGTCGGAATCGTGTCATTTCTACATACGTGTACGGTGTAACAGAGATCAATTATTATTATCAATCATTATGATCATTATGAATTATTCAAAATCATTATTAATTCAAACAGTTCGAAAAAATACTTCCGAATAGTGATTTATAATAATTGGCGAGTTGGTAATCGATAATAAAAATATCTTTCACCTTTCTTTATATGTATCTAATATTTAATTAGCCTTTTTATACATTTATAATATATTAGGTATGCGCTATAATTATTAATTATTTAAAGTCAGAAGTGTTCTAGTCGTATCTGACTGTCTATATCTATAACTAGCTGTGCCCCGCGGTTTCATCCGCATTGCTCTGCGCCTGTAATTATGGTCTTAGCGTAATGATATTTATAATATATATGTGTGTATAGCCTTCAATTGTATGTAATGCAATATATTATGTTATCAAATAATTTTTTTAAGTATCTCTTTTAATTTTTATATAGCTAGGTACCTATACCTATGTAATGTGACTTTTATTTCCATTCAACATTTTTTACTTTTATACTTTTATTTTTACCTACTAGGCTACTACATTTCATAATAAGAATTTCTTATTGCAATGAATTAATAGGTAAGTAATTAAATGCGATTAGTCCGAATGATTCAGAGCTATTAGGTACAGCCTCGCTCCACAGAGGCGAGTCCAGCGTGGAAGGTATAACGTACCTACCTTCTTACTATTGTATTTTCTCACTACAAATTGAAATGATGATTGAATAGTAATTCCAGTATTACGTGTACAAAGATGAGCGTACATAATATTTGTACACGAAAAAATTATGTAGGACGTTTGCAAGTAAAGCTAAATTGTATTCTTACCGCGCATTGTACTATCACGTACTAATAATTGTAGAATTGCTCGCGCCTCGCAGCGAATTTTTTTCGTCAAATAATATTGTAATTCTACATACATATTTGTATTGCCGCTCAGTATTAAGACAAAGTTTTATACTGCTACGAAAATCGAGTAAAACTGATTTCACTTCCCTTTTACTTCACTTTCATATAATACCTACTACCATGATTTCCACCTAAGCATTCACAGTGTTAAATGAAAGCTGTTGGGAAACAATTTTTTGTAACGAACACATTATTTTGTAACGAAGGTCCTTATCGCGTGGAACGTTGGCTAAGGGGGCTATAGCGAGCGTCATGAAAAATCCTCACGACCTTTAGAGAGTAGTATATTCTTTGCTCACGACACTTTTGCGTAGCGCTCTACGAGCGCAATATAGGTACGCACTATAGCAAAAGTAAAAGTATTAGAATTCCTTTAATTATTTCATTTATCATTTAACTCATAAAATTTTCACAAGTACCACGGAGATGCCTACTAGGAGTTTAATTTAAAAATAATCATACTTGTTTGTTGTTTTATTATATTATATCCTCCTATTTATTATAAAGGATATCCGAATAAACAGCTATTTTCATTGATTATGTAGTGTAGTGACGTCAAAAGATATGTATGTACATAATAAAATTAATTCAATAATGTTCTCAATTAAAAATAATTTCAGCAAAATACTTATTCTTCAATTCTTTTGACAAATGTCGTAATGCAGCTCTTGTTTTTGTCGGTCGGTTTAAGTCTCCGTCTGTATAGAGGTGAAGATTTTGAGCACTCAATTTAAGAACTAGCCTGTCTCCTCGGCTCCTATCCACGGAGTATTTTTGTAAGTTTGTTACGAATGTTTAGAAAAAAAGAGTACCTATGTGTTTTGAGCACACGTGTCAAAAGTTTCAAAGTAGGTAAGTACCTACTTAGGAAATTTTTCATACTTATATGTATGAAAAATCAAATCAATAGTCAACTTTTTTTTTGTAAATTTAATTATTTTGTTATGTAGTTAAGTGTTGATCAAAACTTTCATAATCGAAACCGCGTTGGATTCAGTGACATTTCCTCCATCCCGAGAGCAATTATTATAATTGATATTTTATATAATTATACTTACTCTATCCTACTTTTGATATGATTGAGCACATCATACAGTATTTGATTGAACAGTTATTCAAACTTTCCTATTTGTGGTTAGTTGGTAACTCTGAGATTGACGCAGCTCCTTGAACCGACGAACTCTGCGGTTTCTACATCCGCATTCAAATTAAACAAAATCCTAATAACGGAACTATATAATTAAAAATACCGAATTATTTATAGCCTGCGATTGGATTTAGCATAAGACATAACCTGGTGACCCAATTACTTGTTTATTTTGTTTGCTTCTTGTTGAGCGCATCAGATCGTAGATAAAATAACTAATGTTTGTTTTTGTTCAAAGTTGATTTTCTTTTGCACGCCTCATAAGCGAAGCGTTGAGGTGGGTACTACTGTCACTTCGCGCAAAACATCTGATTTTTCAAACTTAAAATGTCTTTATGTATCATACATTGCACTTGTAAGATAATACATACACACACATATTAAGAAAAAACACTATTTTTAACGTTCATGATATTTTTGATGTCATTTTTGTTATTTAAACTAGTTAAAAAACAGTTTAAAAAAGTTCTGTCTTGGACGTCCGTGTGTCTGTATGTGCGGATCCTTTTTCTTGTTAACACGATAGCGACCGAAATACTTTACTAATCGAGTCTTTTTTTTTCTCTTACGCTTGAGTATGCTCAGGAATAGAACCCTTTCATTTTTCAGGGTCTGATTCGATGTGGTTTAATTGTTATTAAATAAACAAAAATAATAATTAATAAATATTTATTAAAAAAAAATTATGAGGCGTGCACTTTTGGATTTTCCAAATTATTTTAAGGTTCCTGCGAATGAAAATAATGTATTACGTAATGAGTTATTGTAGTAGAACTTACTCATTTACAGTAGTACTAACTCTCGATAAAATATGAAGGTTTTATTGCTAAATAACTTCTTTTTTAACCGGTAGGTACCGAAATTTCTAAATGCTCTTGTAGGTAACTTAACTTCGGATATCGCACCTTTAATTCTACTGGTCTCTTTTTTGTTAAATTAGAAGCATAATTTTAAACAAATAGGTACCTACTTACCCACCCGGAACAGTTTTTATCACAATTAGATTGTGCGATGCTATACCAACCTATTAACTATAGGTAATCTATAAATTCGATTCGAATATTATTATAAATGCAAAAATAACTGTGTATGTCTGCCTTTCATTTCATGTTAACAAGCCAGAACCGTTAAGCGAATTTATATTAATTTTTAATACACATTTATTAAACCATAAAGAGCATAGGATTCATATTGTTGAAAAAAAACAAGATGGTATAGAGACATGGGATTGTAATATCGACAGGGAAGAATTAAACCGCGAAAGTTGAAAATGCAAGTGAAGTGGCAAGCAAAGCTCTGCTTTCAAATGAATAACTCTACATTTTTCATTTATGAATTCATTACATTATTGCAATTAACACAGTATTGAAATAATTGAGAAATCGCAGATTCCTCGTGAGATTTATTTAAAAGATAGAGTGGCCTAAACATCTCTAAAACCTTTAAAAGCACACCATAAGAGCAAGAACTATGGGTTAAAAGTTAAAACGGACATCTTCGTCCATAAATGTTCATATAAGTATTGCAATGTCCATGTATCTATCGCAGGCAAATTGTAGAATTTCGCCGTTTACAAACGGCGCCCGTCACTTTACAAACGGTCGGCATCTTGTAATATGCCGAAAATTCGTATTTAGAAATTTTTGGTTTTGATAAGGGGGTGGGTTAGGCTAGGTTCTTGTTTTTAAAACTACCTATTTCCGACTGTTTGGAAACGGCGAAATATAAGTTTGCCTGCGACATATCGATCAAGTCTCTATCATGCACACACGCTACGGCCTACGACCAGTAACAGTGGATCATCCACTAATAATTTATCGAAAACCTAAAAAAAAATTCCTTTTCAGAGCTCGTAGTTGCGTAGGTCACCTAGCTATAAATAAATCTGTGACGTCAACAGGACTCGGGATTGCCTTATAGTGTGCTCGTAGTTTATATAACCCGTGACTCATGAGCGCTCCCGTTCTTGGAGAGGGAATTAATCAATTGGCTTATATGGTCTAGTCAGTGTGAGTCACGGCTATCGAAAAACGTATTTCGCTAAAAATTAAACAAGTGCGTCAATTGTATGTAAACTTGTATTGACGTTACTTATATGAGATAATGAGTGATTTGTTTAACATGGAAATGTAAGAAGAGGTTAAAGCGCGTGCGTGGTTTTCTATGAACTGGTAAAATAAGCTCATAATATTTACTGACAGGGAAAAGTTACAACTTGTATTTTATTTTACGAAAATAACTACAGTATTTTTTATGAAAAATCATTATTTTAGGGATCCTAACCACAAATGGCATCCTTGTACTACGAAATTTAAGATACAAGGTATGAAACACATTTATATAGGGTGATTTCGTTAAAAAAAAATCTAAATCAAAACTCTGGTTCTATTTACGATACCGAGGGCGCTTGCGCTGATTAATTTCGTAAAAAGAAATCGCATTTATTCCTTTATAGTTTGTAGTGAGTCAGCAGAAGCCAGTTCGATGTAAGCCTCTCACTCAAGGGTCCAGGATGCTCCGCCACGCCGGAGCCCTGCCCATATAAGTGTCGTTTCATTAAACGTTTATAGCTTATAACTAGTGTCCGACCGAACTTTCGGTTTCGGTTTCGGTTTCGGCCGAGTTTCGGCCAAAAATCAAGTTTCGGCCGCAGTTTCGGTTTCGGCCAAAATCGGCCGAAACTTTTGCCGAAACCGAAACTTATTTCGCAAGTTCAGTGAACTTAGTTCACACACGTTCACGCTCGCCTAACTTCGTTTTCCTCGGCAACGCTTTGACGGACGCTGTCAAAACGTTGGTTGACCCACGCTGGTGGAAACAATTTTTGATTATCTATGTTGAGATTGGAACTGGGTGTAATAGTAATTAATAATTATTATTTTTATATAAGAGGTACCTAAAAGAGACTGATTATTCTTCTAAAGTCTTCTAAGTACAAATACCAATCCAAAGTATTAAAGACTCTTTAATAAAGAGAAAGATCTCAAAATACCAAAACTTAAGTATTTAAAGTAACAGTAACAATTATTGATTTGATTTAGATGACTGATTTTACTGAGAACTTAATTTGAAAAAGTAATAAAAATTAAAATTGTTATTATTAGATTTGATTTGAAAAATATTATTTTTTTATTTTATATTAAACTAGCGGTCCGCCCCGGCTTCGCCCGTGGTACATGTTTACGTTTTCTCTACATAAGAACCATCCTCGTACTTCAAGGAATATAATAAAAAAAGAATTATCGAAATCGGTTCAGCCGTTCTCGAGTTATGCGCTTACCAACACATTTTGCGATTCATTTTTATATATAAGAAGAAGATAAATGATTACAACAAATTTAATATACTATGTTTTCATTTCATGCCCTAATTAAGGCTAAATAAATATAGATAAATAAATAAAATAAGGCAAAATAATAGGTAAAATGCACCAAAGTTCAGTATTTTTAGAAATTTCATACTTGACCACGTGAGTTTCGGTTTCGGTTTCGGTTTCGGCCGAAACTGAAGCCACGGCCGAACATTCGGTTTCGGTTTCGGTTTCGGCCTGGAAACCAGTTTCGGTCGGACACTACTTATAACTGTTTATCTGCTTCCGAGGTACACTCATTTATACATACTACTACTTATGTAAATATATAAATACATCCTGGAATAGAATAAAAAAATTATTTTCTGTTGACATGGGTTTAACTTACCAATAAAGTAAAGTAACTATGCGCTGTTATGAAGTATGTAGGTAGGTTATAACATAATCCAATATTTTATGGCATCTTGACTATTCTCTGGACTAATTCATTATTTATCTTGAGAGATAGGTAAGTGTTTGTGCGTGAATGTCGATATCTATGATGTTCCCACCTCTTTATACCTATAAGGAATTTCCAAAATAAAAATATTGGAATCATACTGGTTTACATTGCAGTACTACATGTGGTACCATAGAATATAATATAATATCTACTGTATACTAATATAACAGTACATTTGGGAGTTGGGACAAATAAAACAATTACTATTTAACTAATAATTACAAACAATGATTGTTTCAGATTGTCGCTTAGTGACCGAAGATTAATTCCAATGTAATTTCCATCAATTTGTCGCGCAGTTCGGGGCGGCCCGCCATTGTTGCCAATAATTTAAATTAAATCTGCGGTTGGAGTCAGCGAGTGTAACCACGGTACACAATGATACGAATTCCCGACGCTAAGTTATTGGGGATCACCAGCGTTAACATCTTCACGGTCGAAGATCACAATGACAGTGGTTTTAACTGAAACTGTACTCTTAACTATGGGTATTTGAAAAATTTTAAATAGTAAAAATTCGATCATGAGGCTAGATACGAACGCGCATATTTTCATCATAGGTATTATATTTGTGTTTTGTTAAGTAGATAGGTACCTACATGTTATACTAAAACAATAATGCTGAGTAGTTTGTTTGTTTGAACGCCCTAATATGAATTGAAAAATTATTTTTGTGTTGGATACTCACTTCATCAGGGAAGGGTACAATATATTATGATCACGGTACGACTAATAGAAGGGTAGCAGCAATGAAAATATTCCATAAATATGTGCAGGGGCGGACTTACAAGCGATCTCTACCTTTGTGAATGTATCTTATCACCACAACAGTCACAAGATAATACATGTACTCCAAGTCTTACACCTGATCCACATCAAATAGCATCATGAATCAGCAGTCGCACTCAGCAGTATGAGCGCGTTTCGCAGGAGCGCGCCGCGCATGCCAAGTGCGTGCGATGCTATCGGCAGACAGGCCGCCGCGCTGGGCGGTCGATGCGCACACGCAAATTGCTGACAATATATGCTAACACTAGCAGATTGGATTGTGAATACGTTAATTGTGTACGTAATAACTTCATCGATGGCTGAGGAGTGACTCTAGTTAGTTCTGTTTTCTTGGCACGTATTATTGAGCGTAAGGTAGTCACCTTCCAAGTCACCTTCCATAAGTTGACAGGTATCGAAATATGACTCAAATTCAAATATCTATGCAATAGTGCTTTGCAGCATTTTTAACACCTCACAAAACAGATTCAGAAAGCTCTCTCGTGGCTTCCTTTATGACTCTTGGATGTGAAGCGACTTTAAAATCGCGCCCATACTGCATAATCCGATTATCCATATATATTTAAATACATCCCACTGCTTTAAATTTCACTTGTTATTTGTTAACAACACGCTACTCTCTTTATTAAAAACGTCAGTCAGACGGACCCGTGACTTCATTAAGAAATATTCAAAAAATAATAAGATAATTGCAATTCTGGCATGTTAAATAAATTGAACCTGATTGATCTGTGAATGAGTGGTGACCGATCTTTAAAAAGTTTAAAGAGAAAAATGATTCAAGATTGAAATGTGTGTTTATTCATAGAGCTTTTAATTCTCCAGTCATCAAGCAAGTTGATTGCTTTTTGTATGCGCTATATACGGCACAACGGTCTTGTACGATCTTGTACAAGACCCCATATACATATAACGTCATCAATAAGAGGCTCGTCGTCACCCGTGGGATGCAGTGAAAAGAGGTCATCCGTGCGAGTTGTCACGTAGACAGTAAAGTCTCTCTAGCACGTAACATGCATTGTGGCCCTACAGCCATAGCTAAATCTCCCGACTGCACGCGTGTTAGCGCTATTGTTGTACATTTACAAACTAATGAGTACTATTTAAACTAGCAACGCCCGGTGGTCGAAATACGACCTTCTCGGTGTGGACTCTCACTACCGCTCCGATATAAGACAAAAAAGTAGTAGGTACGGCACTGTTGTAATGAATATGAAAACAATGTTTTATGTATCATTGCGATAATATGTGGAGGGAACACTCTAGTTTATTTTTTTGAAATGGAGCCATAGTACGATTTATGGTATGATAGAGACTAGTAAGATTTAATTTATTTAATTTATTAAATGAGAATAGGTTCCAACTTAGAACCATGTGCATGTGCATAATCATAATACATATGATTATAGGTGCACATGGTTCTCAAATTTTATTCAATTATTATTTGAAACTAGTTTTTCTTCTTTATATATTGCAACTTGAAATATGGGATGTAAAATGTATTATATTCACTTATAATACCACAAGAGCTTCAAAATTATCGGGTATTTTCCGATAGGTTCATTGCAAACAAATGAAGGAGTCAAGTGTTTAGTCAAGGTTAAAAAATCACGAGCGCGAAGCGCGAGTGATTTTTCCTGAAAAACTTGACGACTTTATTTGTTTGCAGGGAACCTTGAGGGAAATGCCAGATAATTTTGAAGCTCGTGTGGTATTCGGGAGATTATTTTTCCGTCCCAAATGTCGGCCAATAATTTCACAATTGAATTGAACCTGTCAGTTTGACGTCAACGACCAGAGAAAATTTTCAAAAAATTATCAGTATAATACCATGTAGGTTGTACCACGTGACGTCGAATGGAGCAATTCTATTGGTCGATATTTGGGTCGGAAAAAAAATCGTTGAAATATGCATAAACGTGCAAATATTATCCCAAATAACTTGCACTGATCGATGATTGATGCAAAATCTGATGGATAGAAAAAATATTAAGTAGGTATTAAAAACTATTTTTATTAATTTATTAGGTATTGAAATACCCATTAAATTATTTAAAAATAGTTTCATCAATCAATTAATCAATCAATTAATCAATTGTATTGATATCAAGCTTTATTAGCTCTATGTCAAAATAGTTGTTATTTTAATGTGAATTTCAGACTAAATGAATGGATTTATTTATTTATTTATTTATTTAACAATTTTATGTACCATTACAATCATATAATATTAACAGATTTATTATAACTTATTACACTTTTACGTAGAAGATAATTTAGAATTCAACCAAGCTTATTAGAAAATTAGTTGAATAAATGAACATTTACGAATTTTTCGTATTAGATTTGTCAGGGTTGAAATTATAATACATATAATTTTTCTGCTCACTGTTCTACTACTGACCAAAAGTTCATAATTTTAAATAAAACTACAACTACATAGAACTAATGCGAGCTTTTGCATTAAGGGCTGATTTTTCAGCCCTTGGTTAAAACTTATTCGTCGAATAATGTATAAAACTACCATTTTAAAAACGTATTCTAATTGCTCGTATTTGACAGTTTACGTGACATTTTAATATTATCGTGTAATACTTTATTGGACGGATAAGTTTTATCCAAGCATTGAAGAATCGGCCCTTAAAATTATATTATTATTCAATCTAGGGCTGATTTTTCAATTCGTGGATAAAATTTATTCGTCGAATCCATACTAATATTATAAATGCGAAAGTAACTCTGTCTGTCTGTCTGTTACTTAATCACGCCTAAACTACTGAACCAATTTTCATGAAATTTGGTATGGAGATATTTTGATACCCGAGAAAGGACATAGGCTACTTTTTATCCCGGGAAAATGACGCAATCCCGGAAATCCCACGGGAACGGGAACTATGCGGGTTTTTCTTTGACTGCGGGGGCAAAGCCGCGGGCGGCAACCTAGTAATGTATAAAACAACCATTTCAAAAATGTATTCTTATTGCCACTTATTGCCCATATTTGACAGTTTACGTGACATTTTAATATTATCGTGAAATACTTTATTGGACGGGTAAGTTTTATCCAAGGATTGAAAAATCGGCCCCTAATAGAATAGTGCTGTAGCCTGTAATGAGGAGTAAGTAATTAGGTATGTGTTCGAGAGACAACTCGTTACGCTGATTTGTTTCACTGATTGGTTTTTCTGTATTTTTTAAGGAGAATTAGATTATATAAGGTGAATGGTGATCATTACTTTAAAACTGATAAAAGCTTAAGTTTTCTGCTCTGGGAATGTATGATTATTTATCATCTTCCATAGTGAAAATATTGATATGTTAAATTTAAATTAAATATTAACTATTGACCTATCAAGAAGCTATAAATCCATCGAATAAATTTATTCACAAAGCCACAAATTACCATTACGGTAATAAAATACATATTATCTTTTATTTTCATAACTTCATTCATTACTATTCCGCGCCTAACACGATAATATAAATATAATGAAGCGGGAACAATCGCAACCGCAACTGTTTATAAACAAGATTAGGTCAAAGCTCCGCCTGCGTCAAACGGACCGTCTATATCATGCGAGAGGCATGCCCTTCGTTTATTTGTATAGAACCGTAAGGCATGCGCCCGTTTCCGGTGTGTCATGCTCCCACGCCGGCAACCTTCGTCAAACTAACCATACAATGAACCCTCAAAACCGCAATTAACATACATTGAACGAACTTAACCAGCAATGGACAGCGCCCGCAATAAGTTCATCTATGTTTGGCATGTCCGGAATTGCACACGATCGGCCCATGTACATATTACCAAATACTTGTAACGTCTGGGTTATTGCATCGAACGGCTGCAGCGGGTGCATTGCCTGTTTCGTACACGTGGAATACTTCGACGTTGATTAAAGACCAGCGATGTATTGTAAAGAAGGGCTGTTAACCCTTGTCTCTGGCGACGAGGCTGGCTGTGACCTGATTTGTGTCGAATTGTAGCCGTATCTGGTGAGCGGTGGGCGCGCCGCGGTGACCTCTCGAGCCTTCTTGGAAAATGCGTAGAAACTTTATGCGAAAATTTAAAAAATGCAGCACACGTAGATCTGGGAGTAATTCATACGGTTGCCAAATTTGTTTTACGTGGAAAATGATGTTATCTATAGTTTAAATTGTTAGCAGAAATTGTTAAAATCACAAAATCATGTGATCAGAATTTTTGAAAAGACCTTGAAGTATCATAAAAGCTCATTTAAAGCTTAACTAACTAGTAGGTAATAGGTAAGTACTTTAACACACATTTATACAAAAGATGGTGTTAATGTTCACAAGATCTTAATTCTAAGTTATGTGTTTTAGAATAATTTACATTTAAATATAATTTACTAAAAAGAAACATTAAAATAATTTTTGGTTCAAAGTACAATATGGTACCAATTGTTTACCATAAGCATAACCTGATGAACCGTAGACAGTTTAAATTTTTAACTATGATGTATTTCTATTGCTTCTACAAATAGTGGTCATAAATTGAAGAGTTGAACATTTGGATTTGCAGACCGTACGGGTACGGCTTAAACTTAGCAACATAACATCGAATTTTATTGTAAAAAAACCAACATGGGGGGTGTCAAGGGACACCCGGAGGGAACAGAGATACACACGCACGTCGCAAGGCTTACGGCTATAGCAAAAAGTGTCGTTACAACTTTTCGTCTTTATTTCTACGAAGTTCCTTAGCGTGTTGCGTTGGGCTCTAAGCCTCTAGCCCATAGAAATCTAAATAACAAGACACTAGAAGTCGTAAGCGTGCGTGACCTTGTCGCCACTCAGGTGATTTGCACATCACCAGTGCATTCGTCACTGTTCAGTTGCTCTGGAGACGTATGAGTGTATACATGGTGTGTTTCAGCAATTCCCATTGCGGATATTCTTCCACAAGTTGTAATTATACTTATAAAGGAATAATATTTCATCGGAAAATATTTTTTTTTAGAAATAATGCCGTTTTTCCTTAAAATTATAGAATATTTACAAGTATTACGAGTGTCACCATAGTAATCGAAATAACAATGAATGACACAGTCGACCATTCTTATTATCACGTTTGTTCGTATTGGACCAAAAAGTCTCATATACTTAGGGATGTTATTCTAAAATAAACCGTAAATTCGTGCGTTAGGATACATATTCAAAAGCTTAATTTAATAGATAAGTTAGTTTTCACTAAAATCAAGCTGTCCAATAAAAGGCATAGTTTACTTGTGTGTACTGTTTAGCTTTCGGTTTGAATGTGTTGATTTTGGCGACAGCGGTTTTCATACGAATTATGACATTACAGCACTTCTATGTGTCTTGTTACACAGTATTACCATTATTTCCTACAGTAGTGCGACGAATGTACTTGTGCAGAGAAACGGAGGGGAACTGGCGGGGGTCGGGCGACGCGGGCCGCGTAAAGCAAACACGCTTAGTTTGCTTTACCTAGCGCGAAAGGATGACGCAGTCGTATTTTTTGTTGAATTATTTTATTATACATAGGTACTTACATATTCTATTATGGCGCGCACAAACTGTTCGGTTTACGGATGTAAATCTACATTGAAATCCCAGAAGGAAACAATATTTCAGAAAGATTGTATTAATTGTATCTGTTGAATTAAAATCAAAGCTATGTATATGTTGTCCTCATTATTTTCTAATCAGATTGTACATCCCAATGCGAATGCATTACTTACTTAGTTAAATGTTATAATATACAATTAAGAACATCCAAAAATAAAGTGTCCACGTAAATAATATTTAGCAGTGCAATATCTGTAATTATATATTTATGAACAAATAATTACATCAGATTTAATAATCGCAATTATTTTGAATGTACATATGAATAAAGATTTCATCATAATATTAATAATCACAATTGTTTTATTTCCCATTTGTTGCAACCCTAGCGTATTTTCGTGTGGCAGCGTAATTACCTACGCTGGCGGCGGCATCGCGCGACATCAAAGGCGATTCCTTACTGTAGGAAATAATATTGTAATACTGTGCTTGTTATTTAGATTTCTATGCTCTAGCCCCTTTTCGCAACGCGCTAAGAAAATTCGTTTCAAAAGAAAAATTACATATCCAATCCAAATGAAAACTAAATTAAAACTTCTTTCAGCCGTACGTCCATATAAAGACCTTTTCCGAGGTACATCGTTAAAAATCACTGCTGTAGGTTAACCGATATTGTACTGGCGGGACAGATAATTTAGCGAGACATGTCGGTGCCTTTGACGCGATATTCGCTGCGATTTCCATAGAAGCGATGCGTAAGACACACACACCTGCTTCACTTACGCTATGGGAATGTCCAATGAACGCCCTGGGATGGATCCGCATTGACTCACTCCTTAGGATCGCCTTTCACAGCAATTCGAGTCTGTCAATGTTGGTATAACTAGGGGAACGCTTCACGCCTATACGATTAGTCATAACACGATCGTTTATTTGCAGCTCATTAAGCTTACAAAAGCTTTGACGCGACCGATGATAATGGTTTGATGTCTTTCCCTTTTTATTATTTTTATATTCACATATTACACTTTACAGATAATATATATAATATCGGTAGTATAATATAGTAATAGAGAAATAATCTACAGCCGTCAGCCTACAACTGCAACGATATTGGGAACAAATAAAGAAATCATGGTAGGTGCCAATTCTGCTTATTTTTTTAGCCATAAGTTAATTTATATGTAGCAAAATGAAAGATTTTCATCAATTAAAATTACATCATCTCGTTTTCTCTTCCACCTGGAGCCAACTCAGTTTATCAATTTAGCGCAATTTCCTCCAGTAATTGATTTCGTAGCCCCAATTTGTTGCAATTTTCATAACAAAAAGGTTATTTTGGAAAATGTCTTTTATTTCGTGGTTTTAGACCACTAATTTTATAAACCTGAAAGTTTGTAAGGATTTCTGCATATATGGACGTTGGTTACTGATTCTCACGGAACGGATTTCGACGACGGTAGTGATGTAGGTACCTAGCTTATGGACCAAAATAACACATAAGCTTTAGAAATAGGTACTGGGTGAATAGCGTGGCACAGCTATTCGTTTATACCTAATAGCCTAATAATTCTAAAAGATTAAACCACCTTTAAACCTAATCAATTAGTGCACCAGCTGAAATATTAACAATGCGTTTATTAGGGGCCTTAGACAAAGTAACAATTAAAAAACGATGACGAAGTTAGAAAAGGCAAAAATGTATGGGATTGACATACGCCGCGTTAGATCACGTGGTCTATCTAATGTCAATCCCATACATTTTTCCTTTTCTAACTTCGTTATCGTTTTTTAATTGTTACTTTGTCTACGGGCCTAGGTACTAGCTTACCGCCCGCGGCTACGCCCGCTTGGTCTAAAACCTAATAAATTATATACTAAAGTCTAAAACCTTCCTCTTAAATCACTCTATCTATTAAAGAATTAAGAATTAAGCATAAAAAGGGACATAGGGACAGAGAAAGCGACTTTGTTTTATACTATGTAGTGATAGTGAAGCTCGCGCGCGGAATAGCTCCCGCCGCGAAGCGCGTCAAACGCGGCAACTGATACACAAAATTATAATCCTTATGGCATGATTTCTATACCGATTTACATGATTCTTTTTTTATTGAATAGGTAATAATGTTAACTTTCTTTAATTAGGGATGAGTGAGAGTGTTGTAAACTTAAGAGTAGACCAATAAAATCAGAAAGCTCCGAATTGCTATAAAGCTATTGAAGTTTCACTTGATATTGTGAGTCAATTTTAAAAGATAGGCTGTCTAGGAATTTATTTTTATATAATAATAATAATTTAAGAACATTTGTGTCGTACATGATTTCTATGTAGCTTTAACCATTAAGGCTGCACACGCGACGGAAGCTTAAAAAATGGAGTAACTTCTCCCGTTTTCCCAATATTTCCCTTCACTGCTCTGCTCATATTGATCGTAGCGTAATAAAAAGTATACCATAACCTGCCCAGTAGTATGAAGAATAATTGGGCCAAATTTCGTTAAAATCAGTCGTGTAGTTTTTGTTTCTATAACGAATATACCTACAGACAGACAGACGAAAAATTAACTGATTGCATTTTTGGCACCAGTAGCGATCCCTTATCTCATAGTTTTTTTTTAATATATTTCATGTACAGAATTGGCCGCTCTACAGATTTATAATAAGTATATAGATTAGATAGATTCATTGCAATATGTGGGTTGCAACAGATTTTTCCTAAATATACAATTAGAATACTAATTTACACAGTGAAAATATAATATTAAAGCTATTAATCAGCTTTTAAACTAAAGAAAAGCAATATTAGAAAACTTGGCGTTGCCTGGGGCAGTTGATCTGTTCACCAACTCTGACAAAATTAATAGTTTATTATGTTAAAGAGTTAAGATTAATAAGATTTCAGTTTCTGTAGTGACTAGTGAATCAACTGAAAAACTACTCACAACGATTTCAAATATTCCTGCAAAGTTCCTGCACTAGCAGATGATGATAGCTGAGTAGGTACATACTTTTAATATAATATATATTGTTGTCTTTGTTTCTATCTCGGATCTACCCGTGAGGATACGGTTCATAATAAGATTAATTAATAATTATTAGCAATCTAGGTACCTAGTTATACGTATTATCAATCATAGGCTGGCGAGCGTTATATTTTACGATGTGTTGTAAAACTGCAGTTTATAGATTGCAACTTGTACTTTAAAATTAGGTGACACATCGTCTACGAACGTGTCGACATGTCGCTCATATTTAATTTATTTAATAGTCAAGTATCCTACACATATACAGGTACCTTCATTAAGTAATATTGTAAAGAAGTAGAGCTTGTCAATTCGTGTTTATTATTTCGCCAGGATGCTACATCATTCCTGATATTATCTACACTATTATAGTTTTCAACTGTTGCAAACTCTTTGAGATTGAAATTGGGAGAGATAGACCTTTAGATAGAACATGTCAATTTAGAATTAACTAAGTATTATCTAATTGTGTCTTTAGTCGAACACAGTCGCCATATAAGCTTTTAGTAAGTTATTTGGTAACTTTACAAGATTTTACGCCATTACAGTGACGTTCCTCACAGCTCTAACAACCTACAATTCAAACCACATCAATGAGGTTCAATAATAACATATTAGTGATTAATTTACACCACATTTTGCAAATAGCCACGCGCTTGGTGCGTGCCTTTAGACGAGGTGTGCGCCATTGCAGCCTGACTCAGCGGGGAACCCGAATATTGTTTTATAATTAATTGCTAAGTGATGTATGTAATACCGCTACATAATTAGAAAATGTAATGCTTTTGTAAATGTCCTTGGATTATAAACATAGTACGAAGTATTAAATTTTAGACGAGAGATAATTGATTGGTTTTATAAATAATTGCCAAGTTTTCAGACATAATGCAATGATAATATATCAGAAAATTTTAATAGTGGTCCTGAAAAATGTTAATAATTTTCAATGAAGGTTCGAAACATCATCTGTTATAAAAATTTTAGCACCTATTGACTATTGTATAAATTAAATTAATTTGATGAATGAACATTTTCCCCATTCATTATTTTCTGAAAGTACCTAATTAAACTTTTACTCTAAATAAAACCAGATCTTTTTCATGTACCTACACTTATTTAATGAATTAGATCATAATTATAGCATTTCAAATTTCCTAAAAACAACATTAAAGGTAAAAATTATAGTCGAAACAAGCGGCAGGAACCTATTGATATGAATGAAAAGTAATGAATGATAATAAATGCATCGGTATGTAGGAGTCAATGACTGTGCTCATTGCGATACTTTTGCCCGCGTATTGGTTCACTTACATATACAGTATTGTATGTTCGATACTGACTCATGGGTTTCTTTGTAAATATTATGAAATATTTTGTTAATCTTCGCTATTATAGAACCGTTATGTTTTAGAATAAGATTTTCTTAAGGTTTTCTCCGGTTATTTTTTTTTTTACTGAGAAAAGTAATTGTTATAAGTAATTAAATTGACAAAAATTATTCATCTATGAAAAAAATAAGGAGCGTGAAAAGGCTTGGTGGTAAAAATGATTACTGATATAATATGATAGGACTTAGGAGGCCAATTTTGAAGTGAAACTTCTTTAGGCGCGTTGAGAGTAAAATTTCAAGGTCGTGTCATGGCAATACCGTCACGTCATGGAGTAAGACGACGGTTTTGAATCTTGCCAAAGAAGTTTCACTTCTGACACGTGCGCTCGCTCTTATTTTTTAGATACGGCTTAAAGCTTGAATTTGTTGAGCTTTAATTTTAAGTATAGGTAACCGTGACGAAAAAGCCTTCTATCATCTATACGGAACGTGATATTTGTTTATCCTTAAATTTTATCCCACGATTTTAGCATTATGTCTCATTTATGACTAATTTGTGACTAATCTAAAACTTTTCCGCTTCAATTTTTATGGGGGTAGCCCAAAAAAAATGGAAAATTGTTTTCAAA
The DNA here is from genome assembly GCF_061535395.1 of Colias eurytheme. NCBI lineage: Eukaryota > Metazoa > Arthropoda > Insecta > Lepidoptera > Pieridae > Colias > Colias eurytheme. The sequence continues at coordinate 11,226,094 of NC_142991.1, read as the reverse complement.
ATAAAAGTAAGTGGAAATCACTTCACTTCCTGCCAAAAAGAAAGTAAAAACAGTAACTTGGCTAAGCTTTTATGATTATGTCAGTTGCCAGTTAGGTCATCAGTCATCTCGATGCTATCACAAGAAAAAATATACTACTGGAGGTCACGAACCCAATACAAAAACACCAATGATAACTTTTTTCCTTATTAGATCAGATCTGTTCAAGTTTGTGCAATCACCGAAGGTTACGCATATTTTGACACCGTTTTTTTGTAAACGTGTAAGGTAACTGTGAAAACAAAAAAATTGTTGATATTCGTCAGTTACTCATTGAATTCCAATATTGCATCATGATATTTATGTTATAATGGTTGCTCCTCGCGCGGCAGACACCGCGGCGCCGGCGCGTGACGCAACTCAACGCTTGCGATTAACCGCAATAGTCCGAGCCAATTTAACTTTTGTTTTTAATGTATTGAGGTCTTAATTAGTTTAAACTGACCGCATTTTAGGTAAAATATATAAGCCGGAGATAAATAGATAATTATACCATTACAGATCGATTGAACCGATGACAATATGTAGCTCAACAAAAGTGTTATGATATGATAAGCGACTTGTTACAAAAATAAAAGCGAAGAGCAACTAACTCATCACAAAATCTCAGGAGCAAGCTAGTCGTATAAAGTTGAAATTTGGTAAGAAGTAATTGTATGAATATTGTAAATTTTGCCAAGCCTCTACTCTATCAGTTTGTGGTAGTGAAGTTTGCAGGCGGGCAATTTTCTTTTCGCAGCGTAAAAATTATGTGTACCGATTTTGAGGGGTTCGCTTTTATTATCCATCCAGTTCGCGACCGCGTTGAGACCTTTATGTAGAATTTTGGATGTATCTGCCGGATCCTTACTACTTGCTAGAATAGCTGTGTCATCAGTGAATGTTGCAACTTGCAGTACCTACATGATATTGAAGAAGGTAAATTAACCAAATTTAACTTCACAAAGCCATAATAGCATTTCGGGTTTTGTCGAACAGGTAGTTGGATCAACATGCAAAGCAAAATAAAAAACTATAATGATATAGTCAACAAGGAAAACCGCAATTATATCTTAATAGCGGCGCGTGCGACCATTTGCTGACAATGTCAAGGATCTCCAATCCGCTCGATAAACTGCCATAAACTGGTGGCATTCCTGCCGTCACGTGTTGTGGAGATCTGCCTGAGAAATCATAATAAAACAACATATTTCTTTAAAGTATTTGCTAAATTATATGCGTTTATACACCGGTTAAACATTGGAGCAAATTATCTGATCGTCAGGGGAATAACCACTCTTTCATAGTGTATAATGTGTTGGATATAAATATTAAATACCAAGCTGTAACTTAGGAGTACTAAATAATAATACATCAATTTTAAATTTATGTAAATTTTCGTCCAATATACCGCAACAAGACCCACTTAAATCTTAATTTTGTCGTATCTATTGCTTGGCCCTTAATCTTCTTTCATTTTTTTTTATAATTCATAAAAAGGACATAAATATTACAAATATATGAAGATATTATTTTTATTTCACACATTATAAAACTTTTAATTTTTTTGAAATGTTGAACCTAGTTCCACTTGGATAAATGTAACAAAACAATAAGTTTATTATATTTAAAATGTCATGTTATAAATAAAGCTTACGTTCTTCTTTCTAAAATTTCAATTCAAATGATATTGTATAATGAATGGTGTATCTACATTAATCGAACATAGAGCTAGAGCTAGAGCATGAGCATTATCTCGTGATCTTTTAGTGTAAATGAAAACTCGCATTCAGTGTTGTTCACAATTGCATAGAATCTTTTCGAACGCACTAAGGACAACGAAATAATGCTCTACGCGCCTGCTTATACTAAAATAATTTGCCATAGTTGGGTTAGAACGAGCATTCGCTCATTTGTTGTAAATGCACCGTAAGATGATTGATGTTTGTATAAAATCTTTGGTAGGTAAAGGTCCCGAAAATATTCACTTCGAAATCTAAGTATAGAAAAACTTTAGGATTTAGAATAGTTGAGTTCATGAAAATTCCGATCTAATTTCTAGGTATTTATTAAAACAGAAGATGTGAAAAAAAAAAACAATATGTTATGAACATTTCTACACATAAAAACCCTTTCGCAACATCAATTTGACATCCGCACTCCGCAGAATTTCCGCGCTTGGCGTGTGCTCAATGCATCATTGACCACAAGAACGGAACACACTTCCGAAGCACGCTCTCTCATGACTCATGTTCTTAGAAAACGTTTGCATCATGATCTATGTAATGGTTAATTAGGGAATTCTGTTGGTAGGTGAAGGCCGCGATGTCGATGTGTTATGGATTTAATACTTTCCATCAGCGGTTTCTTTGCGTGTTTCAGGATTTTCGCAATAAAACTCAAAACTTTGGACTGTTTAAACGTTAACTATATTGCCCTGCAAACGTCACAGATCATCGCCAACATTGTATGCAGATATTGAGATACCCAATATATTTTTCCAGGTGAACCTACTAATTTATTAAAGTAGTTATATATCAATGTACACATTGTGTCATACACTCATTGATTCGTAGGTACTAAATTTCAGATTTCTTTAGCAAGAAATGTCGTTTATTTTTTACTGTGTAGTAGGTAAGTGGTAGATTTCTGAACGATTTTGATTTTTTTTATGCAAAACCGACTAAAATAGTTTTTTTTATGTCTAACAATAGTAATGCGATTTCGTAGTAGAATATAGGTTGTTTTGATCGTAAAATCGAGCAACTACTTGGTTTTCATATTAAGAGTAGTACCGTTCTCTTTTAAATCTGCTGTTTTGGGTAATAAAGCTATAAAATGTTAATATGTATAGAACTTATTTGTTTTCGTTATTTAAGGGCTTGGTCTAGTAGTGCAAACAAATGCATCCTGTCATCCTATATGTAAATAATACAAATGTACTAAGGGAAAGTTGCTCCACTTAATTTTTAAAAATTAAATCATTCGTATAATTTAATATTCGTAATAAGTACCAAAAATGACAATTTGAAAATACTTGCATATTTCAAAAGGAAACAGCATGTCCTATGTTCAGTGTTCAGTGTACCCATATTCCATTTACATACGATTCACATGGATAAAAATGTAAGTAACGTTAGATGACATACGCGAATGTCGTCACACGCGTCACTTGGGCTCGGGAACTAACCGATGTAGCCTTCAAAGTGAACGATACTTATTACTAACTTTATGGAAAACTTTTTTCAAAAATCTTAAGGATAAGAAGGACATATGGATAAAGTTTAAGCTATATGGTAAGCTATAAAAACATAGTCTGAATCCGTAATTTATAAGATGAATTAATAAAGTTAAATGACTATTTTTATAACTTATTTACTTACCTACTTAACTTTTTTGGGTTACCTTTGCTTATGTAAGAAAGCATGTCGTATTTATAAGCAGGAGATAAAAGATTTAATCTTTCAATTAAGGTACAAATAAATTTATTGTGAAACAAACCTCATTTTGGCTTACATTACAGAAGATTCGTTTGTTATTAATAGGTATGTGTTTTATGTAAATCTTGTGTCTGTGCAATAACGTATTATCTATCTATCTATTTCTGTCTTATTTTAATTAAAAATAAAATATTGCAAATAATATCTATTCTTAAACATAGACTTTATTGAATCAAGTTCATATCCAGCCTTTTCCAATAAATAATTAACTAACCAAAAACATATTTTTGTGAAACCAATGTTTGACAAGTAATATTTATCAAAAAATGATTTTAACCCATTCGTTGTTTTTTTGGAAAAACCGTCATAGCGGCAGTACACATTGGGCCAAGGCGTTGGGCCAACGTGTTGGGAAAAAATGAAGGATCCTGTTCACACATTGGTGTACTGATCATTCTGCATTGGCGCTTCAAGGATGGACGTAGTCCGTAGAAGTTCTTGCAGCCGCGGCAATTTATTTATACAGTGCGTTTAATTATTACGTACATGTGCATCAATAACAATGAGTGTACTCTGCCGTCTGCGATGATACCATTTTCCAATCTCTATTGTCCTTTTTTTTATTTCTGTATAAATAAAACATTATTATGTTTAGATTTTTTCAAACGTTCAAAATGTGTACATTTTACACTTAATTTAATTTTAATTACCTATTAAACGAAACTTTTAAGATTATAATATATAATATTATTATATTCAATTATAATATTATTTATGTATTAAAGCACAATTTGATCAAAACCTTGCTCATTGTATATTGTTATTTAATTTTTAAGAACAAGTAACTTTTTAATACTATTTTACTCATTTTATAAATATATTCATTTTTTTATCGCATTGTATGAAAGTGAGATAAGAAAAACATCTAGAATAATATAATAAATAGAAAATAAAACATCGAATTTATTGAGATTGGTTTTTATTTTTGTGTAGTTCATGCCGTGGATTCCAAATTATTCTTCATGTCGATACAATTCTACGAATTGTAAAACCTCATTGCTTGTCCACATCGGCGCCTCGGGCCTCCATCGCTATCGGAACATGGTTAAACGTAAATTTCAATTGACGCGCAACGATACTGTCTCCGCTGACGCGTAACAACAAACTGAACAAGACACCAACGTGTGAACGCTGTTTGCGGAGCGCGCCAAGATCCTTTGATGTGTGCACAAAAAACCGACAACATTCGGTTGGCCTGCCAATATTGGCGCCAACTAGGCTAATGAAGCCAACATACCGCCAAGTAGCTCTCTACACGTTGGCCCAACCCGTTGGCCCAACACGTTGGGCCCATGTGTACTGCCACCATCAAATTTGACTCTATATGACGTGGGCGTACGTGAGATCATTAGCAGGCGCGGCGCGTGCGCAGGTTGCAGCTGCCCATACCAACTCGCTGGGCTGGACTACGTGAGCACTGCAACGCGTTCATCTTCAGCTTTTTGTTGATTAACATTGTACTACGTGATGTTGGAGTGGTTTTTTTCGTTTTTTTCGTCAATCAACAGCTGGCCAGGGTTTGTGGAGACGTCAGAGGGGCTTGTACATGTTTGTGAATGCCTTACTGATGGGAAATGTTGAGTGATGTACCTACTTACTATTCTGTGGTAATGCTCTCTGTGAAAGCGGTGTAACGGTGACGTAGTGTGTAAAAAGGAAGAGTTTTACGTCGTTTATCGAATGGAAAGGATTTCGTTTTCAATTTTCATTATCTTGTATCTACATGAAATGATATATTTTTGAATTGAATCTGTGCCCTTTTCCATTGTAGTTAACAGATATGTTATTTCGTATAGTATGGTCATTAAACGACATAAAATAGAATGCGAATGAAAATTATGGAAATTCGTTTTATATTTTGAAAGTCTAACGTCTAACTATTTAAACGTTGCATTCATATAAAACTTTGAATATTACATATCCATAGTACATACAAACTTCAAACGCAGGTAGGATGTTCACAACGTAAATATAAACTGGATGGTTTATGATTATGCTATGAGCATAGCCCATACGTAACTAGCTGTAGACTATAGAGTACATATAACGTGTTATGGTAAGCCCCCAGCCCGTATACCCACTTCAAACTACATAGTACATACATGCTTATGTTTAGTCATCTTTCCATGTACCTGACCTACACTATTATATACATTATTTATGTACTAGAGATGATATTATGTGATAAAATCTAAGTATGTCGTCGCTTTTAAATTCAGCATTTCACATTATTTCCAAATTCAATACATAGGTAAGTATTACAATTACCTACATAAATTTTGTTAAAACACAAATTATATAAGCATAATGTGTTTCTATACATTAATCGATATAGCGAAAGTAAAAATACAAATGCAATGAACTAACACGTATAGATTTTAGTATTCTTCTACGAGGTGTCCGCAGATCGTAGTTTGAATAGCAAACTAGAATCACACGTCATTATATTTTAGATGCATTACAGATCACCTGGTAGATACCTACTAGCACCTAATAGCGAGTATTGAAGCTACGTGTCCTTTGGATTTGCTATGACTAATGTATGGATAAGGTTACCTACGCGAATCGTCCTATTAGAAAAATGACGCGCTACCACAGACTACGTGTATAGTTACAACGTGTAGTAACTCAATGAATTGATAGTGTAAATGTGTCTTCATTACCTGTAAATCTAATTAACACCGTTTAAGTGAAGTCCCATGTCCGATCGATTTTCTTGAGGGACAAGTAGGTGATCAACCCTGTGTCCTGCCAGATCGAGGCATTTTTATTCTTCGTCTCCATCGGAATTCGAACCCAGGACTCCTCGGTGCTAAGCTTACGCGTCAACCACTGTACCAAGGAGGCGGTCAATTAACAACGTTTAAAGTAATAAAATATTTATGTAGAGACTGTAGAGAATACATATCCAATTGAAAGAATGCTGCATATTATAATACTAAATCATCACTGGTATTTGCAAAGAGGATATAATCACTACGTTTGGTATTTCAATGTAGACTATGCTATAATAACTTTTGATGCTACGAGTGGCAAATACAATTTAGTGTCTTAATTGACTTTAAATTAACGATTTTACTGTCTACTATCCACAAATTTACAAATTCACAAAAAACATTGTATTTAATAAAACAAACAATAAATTAGTTGATGAAATTGTAACAATCTATAGTGACACAGATAAACTGGTAAATATTCTGATTTCAGAACATAAATTGATTTCTAGTTATTAAAAGTATATTTATGAAATAAAGACTCCATTGACAATTATATAGAGTTTTTTTTTTTTTAATGATCAATTTATAGAGAATTAAACACCTGTCAATCTAACCCGGACAATATTACATCATTTGTGGCTACGGGACTTTACTTTTCTGTCGCTAAGCAGTACCTAAACACTAGGCATGTAATCCGTAATGTACTAAGGACACATCACACAGGTATACGCACTCGCTTTGCTAATCTAGCTCACACGTGCTAGCCGTATCACTGAGGTTTACGACGCCACTGTATATGGATTAAAACATTCCAATATTTGTTTTACGTGGAATTGTTTGGTTTTTTTAATTTTATATTATTGTCATGAAATGATGATGCTTATTTTATTTCATTATACATATATTATATTCAGTTTTTCGTTTTTTTTTTCGTTTAATATACAGGGTGTCCCACTATTGGTATACTAAGCGCGAAGGAACTTGTAGTTTTGCATACACTGATCACGTAAAAAATACTTTTAAAAAAAATTACGTCCAAAATTGTTTGCTAAATTTTTCCTGAAAATCCATGTTTTCTTCTCTAGCTTCGCGCAGCCGGCATATACCGCTTCTCTAATATGAGCATTTTATCTATGAAAACATAATCTTAAACGATAGCTCACGTGCTGGTGGCAAAGTTGGGCGGCTCGCTTGTTATGGGTGTACACATAGAGTTTTAAGAATTCATCTATTTGAAAAAAAAATGCGCCTGGAATTTTTTAATTATTTTTTACGTACTCAGCGTATGCAAAACTATAAACTCCTTTGAGCTTAGTATACCAACAGTGGGACACCCTGTATATCAATAGACTTTCTAAAACAAATCAATGGTAAAAAGTCTTGTTGAAACAGAACCGAGAAACATCAAGCTAGAAGCTTTTTTATAAGAATGTATTATTTTTTAAACTATAGTTACACGAAATAATTATTATAATTAAATGAGATAATTTTTTACATTGATTACCTAGTAAGTAGCTATTATTTTATTCTCAAGCTAAAAATAATGTTACACACAACATATTGTAAATTATGTGGTTTGACGAGGTGAAGTTTATTTTTATTAAGTTCATCTACATCCTCCATTAAAACCTAGACTAGCAACATTCCACGGCAGTTAATGGGACCCGAGCAGGCTCCTCTGACGTCAGCCCTTATTAGGACATCCACATAGGCCCGACGGCCGACACATGACACATCATAACGAATAAAAAATAAGTACCTACCTGTTTGTAATTAATAAAAACAAATGTGGCTATGTACACCAATTCAATAATTCAGTTTTGAATTAACGTAGGAATCGACCTATCAATAATTCTAACCCTGTTTATTTTTTAAATTATAAATATGTTCACAAATAAAGCATGTACCCGACTTAGGTTACTAGGTTACTTTTTACTTATTCACAAAATAGATATTTTTACAAAAAAAAAATAATCAGATGATGCCGCGAGCTAATCTAGCACGTAGGTCGTATAAAAGTTAAACCACACTGTAAAAATTTCACTGAGTTAATCCTCCAGTAAGTATAATTGAGAGTGAATCATTTTCAGTTAACACCGAGGTGAGTCAGTATTGTTTTCAATAAAGTTAAGGGGATTTTCTTCCGCGTGCGTCTCATTTTCAACACACAATGCTTTGTGAAGACGAAAAAATATAATATCAAAAGTGTAGTAACGAAAGTGCATAATAAGAATTTCAAATATCCAATTATCGATATATTTGTTACAGTAAATTTTTAAATTTGAAATTTAATGTTCATTTGTGCATAGTGCAAAATGTGTAAATGCATTAAAATTTTCCACGCCTGTGGTCATCAATCTCAGAAGTGAGTCATTAAGCATCGAGCCGCGACGTGGAATGTAGTGACCGGTGCACGCCGCGCCACCCAGGACTCTTCCCAGAAACTCTTAGCTCCGAACTCATTTCATAATACATTATAAAAGTAACAATTGGTTTCCGCCACTTTCGGCGCTTACAGAACTATGGTATTTGCAATAAAAAATCCGAAAGCCGCCGCCCGGCGCCAGCGCCGCGATCCGACATAAATCTCATATTTTACAGCGCTCCATTCATAAATTCTACAAACTGCATACAAATATTTGGCGTGCATCCGTTCGGACACAGATTAACTGTGAGGTGAGAAAATCGATACCTGCTTCACAGTTACTTGCGACAATAGTGTTGTGACTTGTGAGATTTCATTCATTGTTTTTAACTCATTGAGAAGCGGTCACTTTATAGTTTATGACTAAGCGCCGGTACACGTAACTTGACGACTTTGTTAATGAACCTGACTATATAGTGACTGATACGTGTTAATTGCTTTAGAAATTATGCTAAATTATTTACGATAAGTGTTTCATAGTTTTATTAATGTTTCTAACTGTTACTTTTGTATAGGTAACCTCACACTGAAATGTTGTTCCTTACTCTTATGTAATTATAATATGACGTCTATAGATATAAACGTGTAACAAATTATGATTTAGCCAAATCGATTGAATACACACATTTCGAAATAGCATTGAATGTGTGTTGATATAAACTATCAATGATATAAACTCAGTAATTGGTAAATCATCACACGATAATCATTTCCCACGTGATTTGGCGCCAAAAGCCGGGTTGACGAACTAGTTAGCGCTCTATTAATACGTTTATGTGATATGATTATAATGTATTATATAATTGGGTGTATATCATAAATAAGACCATAATGTATATGTGCAGTTAGTACACTTCGATGCGATCTGGGGTTAGTTATACCTAATCAGCCGTACAAATAAAAACTTGCTTATTCAAACCTTATGCAATGCATAGATATGATAAGAATAAATAAAGAATAAGGATGTCATAATTTCTTACAAATAAATTTGGAATAACGTCGATGTATCTATGCTCACGCTATGCAATAGGCGCGAAGCGGCAACGTCGCAATTCATTCACAAAATTATGAAAAACATTGAAATTGTCTACGGTTACCCCTTGGTGCTGTCATTTTGCTGACGCTCGTTTGACTTCGTCGAATTTGTTGTGAAGTTTCATCATACGATGTTCTGTTTATTTATTTTTTAAATATTTATTGGAAATAATATTTTAAATATATCATTAAATATGCAAGCAAATGATGGATAACGCTATCCAATATCTGGAGAACAGAAGATAAACCCACCTTGAGATAGAGAGTTGCCAAATAAGTAACTGGTACTCAAAACATACAACTCCAGGCTTAGAAGATTTATATTTTCAACGAAAGTGTATATTATTGTGATAAGTTTAGAAATAAGTTTTATGTATGTATGGTTTGGCGCATGTTGTAAATAAATAAATCATTATAAATATCAAAAGGGTTTTTCATAATTTCGTATATTTTGACATTTCATACAAAATTTTCCATTTCAATAGGTACGTAATGAAATTATTAATTTGCTCAACTTTTTCTACTTCTCGGATTACTCTCATTGCTATTATCTCAAATTTAGATTGAAAATTGTTTCTAAAACTTGTAAAACACAGCACAATGTACTAAAAGATATGTTATAACTCGGTTATGTCAGACTTATACTAGGGTGGTAGCCGTAATAAGGACGGAATAGCATTAGTATGAATACTTATTACGAAGTTATACTAGGTTACATTTATTTCGTGTTTATTTGTATGATTTTTCCTTATTCTTAGTTTATTCTTTGCATAAAATGTTATAACTCGTTTATTTGTACGGCTGAATACCTATAGAGTTTTTAATACTATTAAACTATTTTTTCAATCTTATCTTTTTGAGTAGTATTCGTAATTTCGTAGCGTAGTAGGTATTTTTATTTTTGCAAATATAAAGTACTTAGCATACTATATTTATATATCATACTGATTACTGAACAAGGATTTTTCTATCAACCGTAATATTTGTAGGTAGGCACGGTTGGAATTTAAATCGTACCTCATTGTATAATCTATAATTAATATCTATGTTGTGGAGGTTGGTACAATAGATAAAATATGAATTAGGACGACGAAAGGCAGTTGTAACCTACAACTTTTGAGTTTTGAGTATCTATACATTATTATATTATCTGACCAATACCTTTTAACAAAAAAATATAAATGTAGCGATTATAAAGGATATAAATATGTTTACGACCAATCCAATAATATAATAGTCCTGTCTAAAAACGTATGCACGATATTTCACAGCGTCATCAATGCATTTCAATATAAATAACGTAACATTTTATATCAATAATCTTCAAGATCCTTGTACGTGTACGTTTTGTTAATTTAAACACAAATGAAATAACACAGTCCATGACTAGATATTATAGATATTTTATTTTTATTTATGTTTGTTAGTTGCAAACTGCAAACAATGACATCTTCAAAGGGCTTTAATATGGCGCCAAAATTACTAGAATGACAAAAAATACTGAATGGCTTGGAAAAGAATACGCCACGAATAGAGAACCTTCCGTCGTTTTTGAGGCTTTCGACAAACAAAAATGTTACTTGTTAGCCTTAGATATTACTTATTATAGTTATTATTCTTTCAAATAAAACATACGTTACTATCAACTACTTATAGGTAATATAAATGTGGATAATAAAAGAATATTGATAACTACGATAAATCTTATACTTATATAAAAATTAATCGCAAAATGTGTTGGTAAGCGCATAACTCGAGAACGGCTGAACCGATTTCGATAATTCTTTTTTTATTATATTCCTTGAAGTAGGATGGTTCTTATGTAGAGAAAACGTAAATATTATGTACCACGGGCGAAGCCGGGGCGGACCGCTAGTAGGATATTAAAATAGCAGATTGCGCGTTGCATTTATGCTCGAAGAAGTGTAGGTATATAGGTAGACTTATGATTGAATAAATAAATGTTTGAATTTGTTTGTCATGTGACAAATTTAGTGACGTTTCATATGGAAAGATAAGTTATTGAAATTATTTAAAAGAATATATTTTACAGTAATAAAACTTCGGAAAAGCCTAATGACTCGTTTTTTCAAATATAAATATGTATAATACTTGTGTAAATTCAAATATAATAAACAGTCTGTCAACATAAACTTCTTTATTGCGTTTTACGTCTTTCACAACTCACTAGTTTCTTGCTACTCAAACAGGAGTTAAAATATTACAGTGTGCTAGTGACGTCAATGTGCAATGTGTTACAATAGGTTCCTCCTGAATTTATTGAGAAGCTGATGAAATCTGAATCACGCGGTCTTTCGTTACGAAAACGATAATGAGCAGTAAGCAGGCATTGACCGACTTCACACACGTCCGGTGTAAAAGTGGTACAGCTGCGCTAGGGGTGAACGCAGCTATTTAGGCACATAGTTATGGAATTTATTACAATTTCAATAGATTTAACACGGATACACGTGTAGTTTTTCCATTTCATTATTTCAAATTTTAATCATAACTTTCTTTCTATGACTGCAATAATAATCAATAAACAGACGAAACGTGTGTTCCTTTTCAAATTCAAACCTCATTATCAGAAAAATATACAATTTATAACATAAACTTTATACATTGAGTGTGATAAACGAGTTATCACAAGGCAATGTCAATACATCGTATTGGCAGAGATAATATAATTGGCCAGGCCCAGCCCTAGATCCGCGACGCGCTGGGGGCGTGGTGTGACGTCAGCGCGCGTCAGCACACGCGCCTTGCGTCACGCACGCACCGACATCCGCACGGCGCGCGGACACACCGCACCGTACATGCCGATGCGACGGATTAAGGCTAGCGGGACAATGAACTTGCCCTCAGGAGATTGTGAACAGCACAGATAATGTTAATACTATACTATATAGACCGGGAGATACTGACACAAAATTTCGAGTCATTTGTAACAGGATGGCGGTTCTACAGGGTTCTTAGTACGCAATGACAAAAAGAAAAATGATGGTGTGAACGCTGGTACCGGCGGCTTAGTCGCGTGGGCGTTAGTCGAACTCGTCGGAAAATAGCGAAAGTCAAACGATTTGTAACAGTATGGCACTTATTTTTCCTGTAAGTTTGAGGATCAACGAATATAAATACAAAATTTCAAAGATCTAGGTGTTGGAAATCTTCACTTATATAAATTAATAATAAATTTATTTTTCAAGTATGACAGCACTTTTTCCCCCTACTAGAAGTATGGCAAATATAATAATGGTCACATTTTATCAAATACTCTCCAAAAAGCCAAATGCAATACTGGTACAAAAAGATAGGCGAAATAAAAAAATTTTGCAGATTTTCGGCGGTATGGCGACCATTTGGAATCGTCCGAAAAGTATGGCATGGCGATTTTCGTAAATGGCTGCACGACGATGGTTACCTGTGCAAAAGTTAGCTTAGTACAAATGGTTGAATAATTGTTTTTTTTTAAATCAACACATTCGCGTCGGTATGGCGGGCTGTAAGTCATACCGGAAAAGTATGGCATGACACTACCGCCTACTTCTTTTTTATGGGCTATCGGTAAATTCTAAAATTTTTGTGTTACAAATCGTTTGACTTTCGCTATTTTTCCGACGAGTTCGACTAACGCCCACGCGACTAACCCACCGGTACCAGCGTTCACACCATCATTTTTCTTTTTGTCATTGCGTACTAAGACCCCTGTAGAACCGCCATCCTGTTACAAATGACTCGAAATTTTGTGTCAGTATCTCCCGGTCTAATAGCTATAGAGACGCATATAATATGTTGATATACACAGTTGATATACCTCGCTTCTTGACAAGCTTCGATCTACTGTTGACTGTAATCTTTTTTTTTCATCGTGTCAAAAAAGTTATGTGGGCATTGGAACTGCAGTTACAATGGAAGACATCAGAAATTATATTGAAAATCACTATCACTACATAGTATAAAACAAAGTCGCTTTCTCTGTCCCTATTTCCCTATGTCCCTTTGTATGCTTAAATCTTTAAAACTACGCAACGGATTTTGATGCGGTTTTTTTTAATAGATAGAGAGATTCAAGAGGAAGGTTTTAGTATATAATTTATTAGGTTTTAGACAAAGCGGGCGAAGCCTTGTACTAAATATATTCGATACGATTCAAACACAAAACGTATCAATGGTTAAAATATTTGATGTTAGGTAGGGTAAACTCACCTAATTATGTGACTCACTTAATTCGGAGATACAACGTTTGGACTCTTTTACAGCGTTATAGGAGTAAAATCTAATACATTAAAATTAACCCTATGGTATGGTAATAAAGCTTCTTTTCGAGTACAAATTTTTGTTAAAATCGTGCGGGTGAGATAGTAACAATCACGGGATTTGTCACTGCGCCCGCCATGTTTGACGTTTCACCGGTAGCGTTCAACTGTGCTGTCATTATTTAATTAATTTTAAATAGAAAAGGTGAGTGTAAGTTCATGATACTTTGACAATTAATTGTTAAAAACATATTCTAGTTGATACCGATAAAAGTTTTAGTAATTTTTCATTTGTTTTTGCATAATACCTTATTTCCTGGGTTCAAAAAGTTAACGATTTTCAAGATTGCAACTCAAAACAGTGTCACCGAATTAACCAAGCAAATTTTTATTATTTTCAATTCGTGTATAAATAATTGTTTTTAGTACGTATACGTTAGTCGTTTAAGTCAGAAAATATTTATTTTTACTCAGGTTTAAAAGTAGGATCGCTTTCAAGCATTTTAAAAAAGTCCGTAATTTTTTTTATCACATAATTAAGTGAGTTATTTTTTTTTATTTTAGACAGCATGGAGGAAGACAAAAATAAAAATAGAAAATATAATGAAACAACGCTGACATCCGCAATTCAAAATATTCTGCAGTCAAAAATGAGTCTGTACACTGTTCACACAAACAATTATAAAGTCCAATATTATTTTTTTATGGTTCCCCTCTTTTGATAATTTCTCATTGATAAATAAATACATAATTATTACTTTCAATATGATTATATTTTTTATTAATTGTATTTTTTTTTACTTTTGTGTTAAAAAATAATAAATACTCACTTAATTCGGTTATAACAGAATTAGAGAAGTACTATCACCGAATTATGGTGATTGTCACAGAATTAGACAAGTCATCGCGGTTTGATTAAGCTCATTTTACGCTGAGTTAATTCATATGTGTTAAGATTACACTTGCTCCATTTGATAAATAGAAGATTGATTAATGTTCCTATTAAAAATAAAAATAAAATTTATAAAGTTTAACCTGTTTTTTTTTTCATATTCTGTTTTGTCACAGAATTAGATGAGTTGACTATACCTACATATATGGAAACTTACTGGATAAAAATAATATGTACTATGAACCGGAATAGCGTATTTCCAAACTATACATAGCCAGAACGCAACCATAGGAAACTGCTCGTGTATACTTTGTAATGCTGTTTTTAAGTTTGTTATTACAATATATACACGAATTTTGCGTACTGATCGTGTATACTTTGTAAGGCGGATGCTTGCTTCTTCGTTCCAAACTATACACGATCAGTACGCAAAATATAACTAAATATACCTACTACACCACTTACGCTTGAGCGAAATAATAAATATAATATAGGTAATCAAAGACTTGTTCAGCTATATCTATCTACTTTTATTCTTCTTGATTATTATTAATTCAGTAAAATATGGAATAAAAATATTATTAGGTAAGCTTAGGAAAATAAATAGGTAACAGATAAGGGTACCTATGGGTTAGGTTAGGTTCGTGTTTTTTTTTAAACTACACAAAAATAGGAGCCCCGCGAAGCGGGGCTCCGTCGCCTTGCAACCGTCTTCGTCTGGACTTATTAAATTCTTACATTTTAGCACTATTGTCAATTGTAAGTCGTGCAGTATAGTCGGGAACGAAGACAAAAGCATCGATACAAAAAATATACGATCAGTCTGTACGCAACATTACATACAAATGCATCGTAATAATAGATTTAAAAACAGCAATACAATAATATAAACGCGAGCAATGGAAAGACGGCGCGCTTACTCCGAAACATACACGATTAGTCCGCATGCGTACTGGCGCTGTATGTTTTGGAGCGCTATTCTTACTTACTTCACTACAAAGTATACGCGAGTATTTGCGTACTACTGTTGTATATATTGGAAGAACTTTGTAAAAAAGTTATTTCCAAACTATACGTGATTAGTTTCACACCGTTGCGTGCTGGCCTTGTATAGTTTGGAAAGACGCACCGGAATAACAGTATGTCGTGTTCATTTAATTTGATAATCTGTAGCGATAGAAGCATGTGTAGGTACCTACTTATGTTTGTCGTCAAATTTATTAAACAATATATATGTACCATTCAACTTTTCTACTTACACGTTCCAAATATTAAATACATTCTTGAATTGAACTTAACGTCTTTTTATCCAGGTAATTCAGACGATATGCGTAGAGTATAAATTAATATGTGTACTTTATATATCTACTAGCGGTCCGCCCCGGCTTCGCCCGTGGTACATATGAAAAATAGATGTTGGCCGATTCTCAGACTTACCCGATATGCAGCACAGAAAATTTCATGAGAATCGGTCCACCCGTTTCGGAGGAGTAGGTATGCAGACTGACATTGTGACACGAGAATTTTATATATATAAGATACATAAAATATATGTAAGTTAACATAGGCATTAGGCATATGGAAAAGTAAGTACGTATTTTGCACCGTTTGTCACTTGTAATGTGAGAGAGAAATGTTTCCGACCGGGTTTTCCCTTTCTACCGTGGATTACCAACTTTCTTTACTTAGCGTCCTGATTAAGATTTATTATAGCTCTTTTATTAAACTTCGGGCCGATTTTTCAATGCTTGGATAAAACTTATCCGTCCAATAAAGTATTACACGATAATATTAGTATGTCACGTAAACTGTCAAATACGGACAATTAGAATACTTAAACTGGTAGTTTTATACATTATTCGACGAATAAGTTTTATCCAAGCATTGAAAAATCGGCCCTAATAGAACTTCTAGATTTATTTGAATGTCGAAGAACCTTCATATTATGTACAAAATGTCAAAATGCCATATGAAAAAGAAGCAAATGGAAGCAAACGATGCTGTATAATTACTTACGTTGTTTTAACTAAACATTATGTGTATTATGTGCGTTTATTTATTTGTAAAAAATGACACGTACTTTAAAAAACTTTAAATCATGTACATGGTCGCATCTCATAGCTGATAGCATAGAGTCAATAGGTTAAAAGGCGTCCATGTAAAATGACGTATATAGCGCTTATACGACACTAGGAGGGAATATTTTACATTTTTACAAACAACTTTATACGAATAGAAAATACAAAAAAGTACCTATTTCTAGAAAAACGGAGGTTGTGAAGGTAAGTATAATCATTAATGCAATTTCAGTAAGTGTATAATGTTGAACAAGAGTCTTGACAATGATCATAAAATTATAAAATATTTAAACTTAATAATATTATGATTGGTAACGTAGTAGAATATGGATTTATTCAGTAATAGTGGGGCAGCAAAACAGATTATGTATTTTGTTATGTATGAAACCTTGAATGAAACTTTATCTCTCTATTTTTTATGTTTATCTACCAGATGGCAGATATGAGGATAAAAGCACATTTCTAAACAAATATGTACCTATGTACGTATAAACTCTATGTACATGAAATGTTTATTATTTAGCGTTCTTTTGGTGTAAAGAAGCTTCTCGAAAAGCAAACTAATAGTTAATCTATTTAAACAAACAACTAGTAATGTTATTACAAAATAACATTAAATCTATTCCGAAGATTCGCACAAAGCGCAATGACGCAAATTCTCTGGAACTGCCATAACCGCCGTGTATTACCAATAATGACTTAACTATTGTTACGTTCACGCAAACACAAATAACACATCCATTTCAAATGGCTAACGAGCAAACAGTTAATAAATAATAAAAAGGAAGCCGCTTCTGAATCATCTGCCAATAATCCGGACTACCTGAGAATGCAAGCGTGTGCGAACTTGTTAGAGGCTTGCAAGCGAGGCGCCGCGGCCGCTTTCCTAAGCATTCTACAGGGTGTCCCACTATTGGTATACTAAGCGCAAAGGGATTTGTAGTTTTGCATACACTGATCACGTTTCAAAAATACTTAAACAACAAAATTACGTCAATTTGCTAAATTTTTCCTGAAAATCCATGTATTCTTCTCTAGCTTTGCGCAGCTGGCATATACCGCTTCTCAAATGTGAGCATTTTGTCTTTGAAAACATAATCTTAAACGATAGCTCACGTGCTGGTGGCAAAGTTGGGCGGGTTGCTTGTTATGGGTATGGTTGTTATGGGTACACAAAGAGTTTTAAGAATTCATCTATTTGAAAAAAAAAGCGTCTTAGTCGTCATAATTTTATAAGTATTTTTTACCTACTCAGCGTATGCAAAACTATAACCTCCTTTGAGCTTAGTATACCAACAATGTGACACCCTGTATAGTAAAGTATAAACACGTTGGTTGGTGTGAATGGACGGCCTTTCTTGTTGAGGTAGCGCGCATAATACGGAATACCATACATTTTATTGCGCCAATAAATCTTTTTCTTAGAAACGTTCACCCATTTTTTCTCTTTGCTGTTTACTTACACTTGTTATCTCAGGATATAGCGTTAGAGCATAATAGAGTATTTTGTGAACGTGATTTTTCATTAACGGGCTTCTTTTAGTTATTCATTCTGATTCAGTATACATATACATATTTATTAATTATTAATCGTTTACAATTATAGTGGCTTTCAAATTATAGGTGCTATTACTATGCCAGTGAAGCTTTTAATTTAAGGTTTAAATATAAAATAATTTGGAAAATCCAAAAGTGCACGCCTCATAATTTTTTTTTAATAAATATTTATTAATTATTATTTTTGTTTATTTAATAACAATTAAACCACATCGAATCAGACCCTGAAAAATGAAAGGGTTCTATTCCTGAGCATACTCAAGCGTAAGAGAAAAAAAAAGACTCGATTAGTAAAGTATTTCGGTCGCTATCGTGTTAACAAGAAAAAGGATCCGCACATACAGACACACGGACGTCCAAGACAGAACTTTTTTAAACTGTTTTTTAACTAGTTTAAATAACAAAAATGACATCAAAAATATCATGAACGTTAAAAATAGTGTTTTTTCTTAATATGTGTGTGTATGTATTATCTTACAAGTGCAATGTATGATACATAAAGACATTTTAAGTTTGAAAAATCAGATGTTTTGCGCGAAGTGACAGTAGTAGGTACCCACCTCAACGCTTCGCTTATGAGGCGTGCAAAATTGAGGTATAAAATATTATGAATGATATTACAATTCAATTCTGTTAAACGATTTACACGTGTAGGTACACTAGACCTTCACGTGAATTTCAATCACACAATCATTTCATAACATCAAGAGATAACATTTTGATGCTTATCTGAACCTTTTTCACATGATAGCAATATTGCCTTATCAAATAACAAGCTAGTTTATAGTAAACACATTGTTTTAACATTATAGTAACTACTGCTCGGGGATAAAGTATCTACAGTTTTGTAGGTTATGTGTTGCGACAGGAGCGAGGCTATCCATGCGTCATTGGGGATACCCAGTGAGTCAATGCTCAGCCTCTGACTGCAATCTCTCTTTATTATGAAAGGTTGTGTTATCTAGCTATTGTTATATAATGTCATCTGCTATGTAATACAGATTGACATGGGATAACGGATAATTTGAAAGTGTAAACCCCACCCGAGAGTTCAGATAATTTATTGCTTCCGTATTGTCGTTTCGCCTTGGCATTTTAAATTTTGAGAGCATTAGATAGCGATTTTTGTAAGGAACGAAAGCTCTCATTCCCTAAGCCTAGATGAATATGTTATTATGTAAACTGAAGCATTACGTGGTTCGAATATCTAATAAAATGTAAATACCCACGGGCGTCAGACGCGTAACATGTTTCAACGCAAGAGGTAAAGGCTCAATAACCTTGACCAACACCGCCTTTTATAAAAAATCATAGTTTTTACCAAAAGCTACAACGTCACTTCGAAAGAGGGTAATAAATAATGTCAATTTTATCATAATAAACTAAAATTATAACTATTTAGTAACCACTTTAAAAGTGGACTTCGATAACTTTAAGCTTTAATAGTGAAAGTCATCGTTCCAATAATTTTAATCATTCGACCTTGTCACTAAATAGAAATGTAAAACGGAGGTCACATCTTACGGAAATTTTTAAATGTCCTGGCGGAATTTTGAATGGTTGCAATTTTCTCCTGATTGAACAAGGGTTTAACTAGTAAAATGACGTACAATTTGCAGTTGACTCGTCGTCATATTGGTGACATGTTGGTGACACACGGGGCAACGACACAGCGAGTGAGAGGTCGGGCCAAAGTTTCCGTCACTCGATGAATCAAGCCAACGTCTTACGTATGCTCTCAATTTCGTGTGACCCAGAGATTCCATACACTTGAAAGTGATAATTCTAAAGAATTGTAATAAGTGTAAACGTACAATGGAGAGCTTTATGCGTTGACAGGTTTAATAGGACCATTTTGAGTACCTATTGGTAAAATAATAATTAATAATTATTATGGTCTAGTAAAATAATTACTAATTATGGTATAAGGCAATTGTTTACTTATAATTGGTCACCTCAAACCAGTATAGTTTTACCGCAGGAATTACCGATTTATTAAATGCAGATGTTCTATATAATTACGTTCATCTAATGTAGCTAGGAGATCGATCGAGCTTTTAGAGTGTGATCACTGATCATAATAGCCCTACGATCGTTACAGCAATGAAAAAAATACAGCTACATATACAACAATCTATTAACCCATTATTTATAGATAAAAACATGCAGCAAACAATATCAATTACACAAAAGCGGAACGGCTTATGCAAGCTTCGCCGTTTTTTGCGTGAACTCATCGCCTTGCGCTGGCCACGTGCTCAGAAACGGTAATTTTAAGATCACTGTGACGACGTATTCACACAGAGGCGGCTACTTGCTGTGCTTCTGTGAGACACTCAATATTAACAATATTAACCTTAACACGATACGATTGGGCAGCATGACTAAATAACTCGGGTTTATACGCTGCTCATTCGAATGGTATGTAGGCGTTAAAGCCTATGCAATTTAAGAGAATATTGGTTATTTTCTCTGCAGCTCAATATGAGCATGTACAAAAATCGATTATAGAACCTATGACAAATATCTTAAGTTTTCGCTCTAGGGTATTTCCGTGTCTGAGTCCTGAGAGGGCTGAGACCCATAACGTAACTATTAGGTAAGTCATACCTGCAGTTTATAAATAGTTCATACTAATTATCATCAAAAACAACACAGAAACCCGTTACTACTCTTAAACTATTATATATTTATTCTAGGTCCAAATAACCCGCATTTATATCTAAGGAATAAACGTGTAATTTGCAAGCGATTACCATAATCGATCGTTGTGTGATGATAATCGTTTGGGTTTCGCGCTATGTGTGTGTGGTGTGTGCGTGTGTGGGTGTGCAGTAACGTGAGATTATCGCTGTGTGCGCGTGTACGGACGGGCGCGTGTGTATGCGTGCGGTTATTTCCCGCGCGTGGCTGCCCGCGCGCCGGACGGCACGCGACATTCAACACAAACCTGTTTAATCTATCTAGTACTTTACGATAACACGTTGTTTACAAGATTTATAATTGATGTCAAATCGTTTTTGCATATTTGCCATACTTTGATCGCTTCCTGAATTCATTTGAACTTTTGGTCTCGAAGGATCAAATTTATCCTTGCGTAGTCACTATGTATCTTAAATCTTTTTTTGAAATTATAAGTATAAAAGTATAGTTATTCTTAATAGCATAATATTTTTCAATTTTCAATAGCAAGGTAAACAAATAAAACTCAAGCAAGCTTTAATTATTCAATTTATAATTTAAGAAAAAAAAACGATCATCTCCGCCCAAAATCACACTATTTAATGAGATTTTTTGTAAAAGCTATTATAGAAAATACCCTTAATCGATGTGAACTACTCTACAAAACTCTACTAAATGTAAAAACAACTAGTTTTAAATAAAATGATATCAAAATATACGACTATCAAAATTTACATAACTGATTAGAGATAGAGCTGATTATTCTCACGCATATATCAATGGATCAAATCTTGGATCAAATGTTTATCTATGTCAATGAAAATATAAATCGGAAGTAACTTGAGGTGGGAAATAACCAATGATAAAAAAGGTGTGATTATTGATAGGTACTTAGATGAAGTTGGATCACGTTGGCGCGCATGCTGCTAGGCGCACGCGATACAAGCCGCTGACCTGATAATGTATTGCTTCTTGTTACTGAACCATAAAATTATTCATATAAATTATTTTCTTGTGTTCAATATTATTCAATAGACTGACTTACTATACTATAGCATTATAATTATCATGATATTTTATAATGAAAACGACTTAAACAAGTAAATTTTAAATACTTTTTTTCTCGTCGGATTATCAGTTTTTAAATATGTCGTGAAAATGGACATCCAAATAAAATTATAAATGGATATTTGTATCTACATATAGATTAGTTCAGCTTACTTCGTGCATAGAGATAACCGACTTCAAAAATAACGTAATTTTAGGCTGATTTCAGTTACACGTGCCTCCATCTTACCTCGATATTTAAACTAAAATAAACGTGATAAGATAAAACTTTGATTTGTATATCTAGGTTTAATATCTTCATTCCTACGTGATTGAGCACCAGCGTTACCTCCATCAATATAAAAATATACATGGGTTTTTTTAAGAATGATAAATATTAAAATATCTTAAGGACCTTTATATGGTTTGTAAGTGTAAACTTTAAATAGTGAAAAGTCTCAGCATCAGGGAAATCGTGGAAACCTTAAGCTTTTATCTAACCATAGCAATACCTTATACCAAACTATTTGTATAAAATCGTGTACGTTTAGTTTATTCTAATAAATATTGTTACATTTTATCGCAAATAAAAGCTCTATTATTTTTCTGTAATGAATTTTTGTTTCTATCAACGTATCCTGCAGGGTACATTGATAAACCATGCATGGTTTAAACCATTAATAAACTTGATAATATAAATTTTATGAGGCTGAAAATATATAAAGCTTTCTAGCCCTTCAATATCTCGAGTTATATTATGTGACTTGAAGATTATACTGTTCTGAACTACATATTTCGTGTTGGCTGCTGCAGGCTTTAAATTATGATATAATATTTAAACTTATAAGCACTAAATGAAAACAAATGAAGGGACTTGAAACAAATTAAAATTGTAAGATTTGACCTTTATAAATAAATTAAAGTATTAAATATTCATGAAAAATTCGCAGAAAAACGAAAAAACTTTAGAACTACATATTATTATGGGAAATAATTTGCCCAATTCACCACAACCACAAGCCACATCAATTACAAGAAATCTAGCAAGGTGTAAGTTGACGTACAGCATTGAAGTATGTTTTCCTTCCACCCACATAGGATGACGGCTCAAACAAATATTACAGCAAGTACAACAATTTATCTCTGATGATGTCAACAACCCTGCTTACGTAGCTGGAAAAGCATATAAAAAACACATACGTAGGTATTGTGATGACATCAAAATACTCAACTAATTTCCTTGCTTCAATATCTAACGGTCAAGATAAGGATATTTAGCTGATCTGTTACTAATGCCTCTTAGAAAAATCCATCTTGAATCATGTAGCAGCTTGTCTTTGGAGTAATTTCTTTTTGGGCAGTTTTCCGCAAGCCGCCTGCGCGCGGGAAATCCGACACTCTGTGGAAGTAATTGCCAACGCGATCGGCACAATTACATAACATTTGTTATGGGAAATTCATTATGGAAAGTTCATCCATTGTTCTATGGTGGGTCAGATTTTGTGAAAATTTTAGTGCAAATTAAAGTAGGTATTTTGGGATCAAATTATGTATAAATTAAGATTGATTGAATTTTCTATAATTTTAATTGTAAAGTTATGAAACAATTATGAAACTGTTGTGTAATTATAATGAAATAATATTGTGGTTTCGATCGTAGTTGGCTGCAGTATTCGTGTAAATAAAAGCATAATTATTTATTTGAATTGTTATAGAGCTTTACATATTATGTTATAACATACCGTTATATTGGCATGTAAATATTAATATTATAAAAAATTGTTAATTGGTACCATTTTTTATTTAAATAAAGATAATGGTCGGACACGTCTACCGATGCCTGATGGGAAGTGATAAATGTCGCCCATAATATACCAGCAAAAGAGACATTAAAAATATATAATTTAAATGCATGAGAATATAGTCTATTCTTGAAGGTCCATTGATCATAAAGGTTTGGAAACGATTAACAATTGAAATAACAATAATGTTGATTTTTAATATATTTTATCAGTCCGACCATTAAAATTCTTTAATTTATGGAAAGTCAAAATCAAAGTCAGTCAAAATCTATTCAGAAGTAACATAGGATTTTATTAATCCCTGCTCTACGAGCTGATTCCAAGGAAAATAAGTATAAAATGAAAAAAACATCCAGAAACAATACTTCGTAGACCCTTATGCGTTGTCGTAGCAGCGTCGTAGCTGCTACAAAATGTTATGCTACGAGTTATTTCACTTATTATTCGTAGATATTATGACTTCTGCGATAAAGTGGTTATTTAACTTCTCTGTTGTATCAAAGGTAGTAGATAAAATACTTATCATAATCAGTTACAAAATCCATCATGACTGGTGATAAACATAATTATTTTCTACAAATGTGTTGGTATTTCAGAATGAAGATGATTTGTATGAGTTTCGGGTATCATCTTATTTAAATATCAATATTTTGTATTATATAATGTTTGTTTTATATGACCTTAAATTTGTCCTAGTGTCAATTTTTTTAAGTATACCTATTTCGATTGTGTGCAATCATCAGTTGTCTTTTCGAGTTAAATCTTAATTGGACATTTTGTCATAATTAATAAAATAAAATTATAGCTAAATCATGAATCAGTTTAGTATCAATTCTTTATTAGAATATAAACAATGAAAATGTAGCGCGTGCGCAATGTTTACTGTGAACTCTGCGGTTTGCGCGAGTCACGACCGCATTCCAGCTAAGCTTATAGTACGAGATCCCATTTCAATTATAGATATTTATACATACTTTTTACCAGTAACCTATCGCGAAACCAGTACATACTCCCTCAAAATTGATTAAAAAAATTAATTATTTCATACAAAAAAAAACAAATGTCTGAAGATTAGAGTAACTAGTGAGATCGTAGGTCTAAAAAGGTACGCCAACTAATAGTTAATACCTTCTGTTGAAAAAGATGTCTCAAAACTTCTATCTTAATATGAATTATCCCAAAATTGGGGACTTAAATATTGAACAAGAACCAAAAAAATATATATATGCGACCAAAAAAACATTTTTCCTATTTAATTTTAGTAAGTTACGTATAAATTACTTCTTACTAGCATTAATATCATTATAATCTTTAAAAAGTGTAGTCTATAGGTGTACCAAAATGTTTAGATAGATGTGTTTCAAAGCAATTTTTATTTACATTTTCGGCAAGTGTCCAAAGATATAGGTTGATTGTGTGTCGTGTAACAAATATCTCATTATCAATTTTTTATCGATTCAGATAATAAAAGGGTCCGTTATACTTCTGAGTAAAACGTTTAAGTAAAGTAAATAAAACTGCATCATTATTCGTGGTATTGTTTATTAAATAAATTAACAATTTATTACAAAACACTGACAAATTACACAGCTACATCATTGACAACATATAACGTGCTACATAAAGTAAACATGTGGAACAGGATGCTCCTAGCATCTGCTCTATAACAATTTTTGACATCTTAACAACGAACATAAATCTTTTCAACATTTCAATAAAATTCATCGGAATATATCAATTTGGTTTAATCAAAGGCATACCTATGGTTCTTAAATTACTCAGGTACTAGGTATGATAATGCGTTATTTATTTAATTTAATTATAAATCAATCTTAATACAAATCTATTTATTGAAAATTATACAATTAAAAAAAAGGTTTTACAAAAGGTCACATATGAAAATAATTCGCTACATAAGTTCGGTTTTCACTCTCAAACTTTCAATTAAATTTGAACTTCAATATTGTTTTAATATTTACACAACTATCTCTACATTTTGTATAGTGTCACTCAGTCCATATTTTGATGACTAAGTTTTTAC
Organism: Colias eurytheme; assembly: GCF_061535395.1. Lineage (NCBI taxonomy): Eukaryota > Metazoa > Arthropoda > Insecta > Lepidoptera > Pieridae > Colias > Colias eurytheme. Next base: position 11,200,041 of record NC_142991.1, on the reverse strand, counting down.
ATATATTATATCTATGAAATGCTAATTTGAACAGAAGTATACAAACATAATGTCTACACGGAGAGATGACACTAAACAAATAATTAGCCTTAATAGTAGTATTAGCAATAATAGTGTTACAAAATAGAGTAGTAATAGTGTTATTATATTGCCTGCATAATGGTTTATTAATTGTAATTGCATTAAGTATCTAAGCATTATATTATATAATAAATATAAGGATAATAAGATGCTCATAAGCACATGTTCTACCGATCCGTCGTAACGGGAATCTCGAAGGACGCCGTGACGTCACATGACGTAGCCTGACGTCGACGGTACGTATACAAAATTTTGCCAACGAATAACCCCTTACAAGGATAACAAATCGCAGACATGCACAAACACGCGTTGAGGAAAAGCTTTCCGATGTCATAATTGAAGTAATACAAAATATGATACTGAATTAATAAATAGATAAAACAAATGACGACAAGTTTTGAGGACAATCAACAGGTTAATCAAAACCTTATAAGGATACAAATTACGATTCCCAATAGGTCAGCCTGACTTGTAATTTTTCACATTTATGTACCTACGTATTAAATTCTGCGACAGCAAGAGTATTTTGCAAGGTCACCATCTAGCTTAATATGTTCCATATTTGAGACCCGTTTTACATTAACATATCGAATATAAACATTTGTTCGCTTTTGAAATGTCGCGTTTTGTAAAATCCAAAACATACAAAATTACCGATATTGGGATTTTTACATAATTTCATTTGAGACACATTTTGCTGATTGTTTTTTTCATGGGTTTTTCATATAGGTAGCATAACTTACTTATGTTATAAATTACTTACGTTTAATTGATAATCAATGCGATTAATGATTATACTTTAGGAATGGCACGTGGCACGTGCTGCACGAACCGCACGTGCCATTCTCTAAAGCCACATGCCGCATGTAACATGCTTGTTTTAGTCTTCACCGCGTAGCAGCGAGATCAAAAAGTTCAACACCATGAATAAATAACTAACTTATTGTATACTTATATTATTGTTACTTACTAATTGTAGGTATTCTTAATTCACAGATTTATTATGACAGTAAATAAACATAATAGCCAAATTGCGAAGAATACACGTGACTGCAGGGAGACTAGAATTTATCTTCTATTATTCTATTGAAAGATTAAACTAAGTATAATTATAATCACCTAGTATGAATCATTATTCAATTCTATTTTTAATTCCATTGATCTGCTATAAATAGATGCAGGAAAACAGTAAACACAATGCATACAGGGTTAACCAATTAGAACATATAAACATTCCTTATACCTCATTTCGCAATTAAAATGACTAGAAAATCACATATAGGTACTGAAATTAGCACTTTTACTGAAATAGAAAGTTGTTTATGCACATTTTCTATTTAATATTTCAGATCTAGAAATACTTACCTACTCCAAAGAATATTCAGATGTGCAAGACACGGTTATATTTCCATAATAAATTTGGGGCAAAAATATAATCTTATACAACATTTCATTAAGTTTATCGTAAGAGATATCCACAGTTCGCCCAACGTACATAATATGTATTAACGCCTGTAAAAATATAAACAAAATTCGCTTAAACTCGATTTACTCATTATAGCGAATATTCAATACAAATAGAGACTAGAGGCAGTGAACACCGCCCATGGGCCGCGACCAATCGGCGATCTCTTATCGCGATCCAGGCGCGACCATTGGCCGGCGCTACGCAACTTCATACGCCTAATCTTAACCGGCGATAAAAGCAGCGAATGTTTACTCTACATCGCTACGCCCAGCGCTAGCATGGCTCCGAGAGGCACTACACAGGCACAAGCACAGACACAGGCACACGGCACTCGCGGCGCGGCGCAGAGCGGAGCAGACAGGTGGACGCGCCGCGCGCGGCGGAGCGCGACTGCGGACTGGCGGCCGGCGGGCGCGCCGCAGCCGCACTCGCATCGCACGCCCCCGCCGGCCGCCGCCGACAGAGGTTACTGCCGTATTTAAGACCCACATTGGGCTACACCTGTTATTCGCAATTTAGACTTATTCAGAGTGCACGCAACCGAGCGACATGTCGAACGCGCTCCTCGTCCTGTCGATGTTAGCCGCCGTGCTCGCCGGCGCCCTGGCCAGACCCAACGGGAGGCCCAAGTCGGTTGACCTAGCCGACGCTATGAATAAAACCGTGTGCCCGATCGTAGTCGACTACGACGTGAACGAGAACAGAATACCGCAGAAGATCAAAGTGCTGAAGTGCGCGCAGGAACCGAACCGGTGGTGCGCGCAGCAGCGCATCCCGCCGCACGAGTGCTGCCAGCACAGCCATAACAACCACGTGATGGAGTGCGTGGAGATCCGCGACACCGTGCTGGTGTTCCTCGTGGACCAGAACCGCACCGTGACGCACGACGTGTCGGTGGGCTGCACGTGCATGATCGAGCAGAGCACGCAGGCGCCCGAGCTGTCACTGTCGCCGACGTGACCGCGTACCGCTTGCCGCCGCGCTGCCCACTGAAGTTCCTACTGCCACCGCCCGCCGCCCGGCCCGCCCTAAGAGCCCCGGGCCCCGGCCCCGTGCTGCGACTGAAGTTATTTATTTAATTATTTATTGTGAAATGGTTGTGACGGGCCGACGGAAATGCTCAATGCTGTGTGATCGACTCTACATTCCTAATTTAAGTATTTATTATGTAAATATAAGATAAGTGACTGATAAAATAATTTAATATAACAAGTGATTTGTAAATAAAAGAGCTTTAATTTTTTAAACTTTGGTTTAATTGATAAATCACCCAACATCCTTATTTAAAAACATCTACATAAGATTAATTAAACACAATTTACACAAAAAAAAAAAAATTATAATTCGTAAAATAATACGAATTACCATCCATTACATATTCAATTTAATTTAATATCCATACGTCAAAGCTTCAAATAAATATTTTTGTAAAAAAGCGACCAACGTATCTGTCCAATTCAACCATTATTCTCTTGATTTATAATATTATTTTTGTATAGTAAGAGGTCTGTATTTTTTTTTTGTAAAAATGGGTACCTACTGAAAAGTTTAATTACAAATGTAATACTTGTATAATTTATTAGTGATTCATGAATTAAATAAATGAAAATTTTATACGTAAACGTAGAAAAATACAAAAAGTTTTAGAGTAGGTACATTGTAAAGTTTAGATAGATTTTCCAAACAAAAGCGACGTTGTTGTATTGAAACAATTTCGTAAAGTTTAATTTGGTGGAACCTTTAAAATGTTATAAGAATTTTTACGATATCCGAGATAATTCCATTTCTTTCTTTTTTGTCTATGGCCTTCCCAATCCCAAAAGGACGGATGATAATTCCATTTAAGGTCTGACATAACGACAGTACACCTAGAACTATCTCTTAGTTCTAAAGATTAGGCTATTCCTTATTGAAGTATAGGTACTTTTAGTAATTTAGACATCTCGGTAGTACGTAAACTTACTATAAAAATCATATAAAACATAATCCACTTAGCAAAGATTAGGTAGGTACTACTAACATGTGTCATAAATTACAATACTGTCTTTATAAAATAAAAAATCATTAAAAAATCATTCCGTAAGTTTAATATAGTGAAATAGTCTGTTGGAAAAAATTATAGAATGATTTCTACATAATAATATATACTAACTAATTATCTACTAAATTATGTTTTACACTTCTTTTTACTGAATTTATATCTTTCATACTACAATAGTATTGAAATAAAAATGAATTGAACTTACCGATATGCCGACTCTATATTTTTCACTCACATAACTAGATATTTTTATAATAAGGTTATAAGAAACGAAAAAACACGAAACGCAATTACGGGCTTATCTTTTGTAAAATATAATAGATATACCTACTATTATATTTTAATCTATCTTTATATAAAAATAAAAATGAATAGCACTCTGTGTTGCTACGCGCAAGACTCATGAACGCCTCTACCGATTCGGCATTTTTTCATATTGTCGTTAGAAATATAAGGTTTTGGGGGAGAGAAAAAACGTAAAAATTACGAGGAAAATAATTAAAACAACTCTTTTCTTTACCCATGGAAATAACTATATTCCTAGTTGTCAAACATGTGAAGAATTTACAACCAACGCGAACGTGAAGATTTTCATTGTAAAGACCTACATTTTCAGTAACATGGTTGTGGTAACATTAGTATTTTTAAACAGGCAAATTAAGTATTTTAAAATAATTAAAAATTTTATGTGTTTTGGGCGGTCCGAAAACTTTAATTTTAAAATACCTATAAAATTACTGGCTGTATTATTAAAAATACTTTTCCTGACGTACACTTTTCATCCTTTTCTTAACTATATTCGTGTATGGAAGTTATGTGAATGTATTTGGAATGTATTCATGATCACTCTTTTTTCATCGAAATCGGTTTTCACATTTGCATAGACACTGATTATGCAAAGAGCATCTCTACCATGTGGAACATTTTTTAATTTTACAATTATTAATTCTAAAAATAACTAATAATTACCTACATATCCTACCTTAAATTAATATTTTCAATTAAAATGGCTTCGAAACGCCGGGTTAAAGTGAATGGATCATATTAAAATAAAGGCATAAGATTCGTTTTATGGCACAAAATTCGTAAGTAAATTTCAAAACTGTATTTCAGCCTTATCTAAAAATAGTTTATAATTACACTTACCTGCTTAACACAAGATTGAAAAATATATCAAGCACTGAATTTAAAATATTTACAATGATAATCTGAAAGAGAATATTATTATATCTATACGCAAATTATACTGAAAACGACACCAGGCGGTTACACCGTCGTCTCATACGTTTATGGTAGCCCACTTGAGTCTATGGCTTTTATACCCTAACTTTAATTGTAATCACGACTCACGTGGCTAATAATCAAAATAATTATTATATTAGTATACGACCTTATCACATTACTGCTTCATTACTGTATGATACGAGTATTTCGTATACTTTAAATTTTTCGTATACTTCGCAAGTTCGAAGGGTCTCTATGAAGTACAGCGCAGGCCGCGGCCTCTCGTGACTCAGCGGCCCAACAATCTCACTGAATTTAATATTCAGCACGTCTTAGTATGAAATATGCGTTCGCACAATGGTTGGTGACACTTTTATGGACCATTTTATTGTGGCTCTATTCGCGAAAACCACGTTAGAGATGTTTCGTCATTTATTGACGGTGGTTTTGCGTTGATAAGTGATAACACTGATAAATATCTTTTTGGTTTTTCTGACTGTGGTTTTTTGCGAATTTATTAAATTGACACAAAGCCTTAATTTCGAAACGGGACTGCACTGATAAGACAGTAATGGCTCGTACTTGATAACGACATTAGCACTTTTGGCTGGATGTACCTAGGTAGCTCTGTCTTGTCCGACGACACGGGTCCTATTGACACACAAACACCGTCTCAGCGGGAACCGTGCCGACTTGGGATTTCATATGTTGATATTTTTAATTTACCACTCACGTAAGGCAATTGTCGTTGCGCTAATTTCTCGTGCAAGCAGGATCGTAGGTTGTGTAGGTACAGAGCGAGCCCACGCCGCGCCCGCAGAGTCATGCCTTCAGATCATCTGCGTATAAACACGCTTGTCAATCAATAGATTAAACGTTATACATAATGTACAGGATGTATTTTTCGCAAGTGTCCCCAGGCCCAGGGTCACGTTACGTTTGTTAACAAATGAGCTTACAAATAAACAGTATTATCGGAAACTCTTTATTTTCTGTTTCTGTACTAGCTAAAGATTTATCACATGACTGAGCGAATATTATTATTTCTCACTTTAATTTGATAGGTTCAATTTGATTAATTATTTTAATAATGAATATTTCCTAATGAATACAATTAATACTTTACTTATAATTTATATGTAGGTTTAGATCTGAACATCTCCTAGTAAAGTACTGTCTCTTCATTGAAAATATGTTATTATTGGTGGTCGATAGACTCCGTACAAATCCATACATGCATTATCCTGTTTATTTACTTCGTGCTCACGCCGCGTTCGACCTCTGTAATTCCCCAACTTTTGTTTTCAGATAAACAGTTCTATTAGCTATCATGCTGGAGAGTAGTGTATGTCTTCTTCTATTCCTTATTATATTTTCTTTTAATTGGAAATTGTACTGCAATTATTCACATGCACATATAAACAATTTTTGTAGACTATTTATTGATTAAAACTGTACCTACTACAGTTAGAAAAAATCTTCTTAATACTATTATAAAGGCGAAAGTTTGTAAGGATGTATGGATGTATAGATGTATGGATGTATGGATGTTTGTTACTCTTTCACGTAAAAACTACTGAACCGATTACAATGAAATTTAGCACACATATAGAGGGTAACTTGGATTAACACATAGGATAGGTTTTATCCCGGAAATCCCACGGGAACGGGAACTATGCGGGTTTTCCTTTGAAAACGCGGGCGAAGCCGCGGGCGGAAATCTAGTATATAATAATAACGCATTTGAATTTGGTATCTAAAAAATTGATGAATCTTGCAAGCAGGTTCAGCGAGTTTTGTTTCCAAAGCTTAATAAAAGTTTCTTAATCAAATTTTGTAGTTTTTTTTTTGCTGCCAAGACGGCATTTAAAAATTTATAATTCAGAATTTATATACATCACCGAAAATTATTTTCATTTTTGCACTCCTTTCAATGAAATAAGAGCAAATGAACATATCGTGGTTTTTCAAAATTCTAAACTGAGTGATAGGACTGATTCTGTGGACTGATTGGAATGAGTATTCAAAATAAGTAAATATTGTAAATTTAAATTTTAAATCCGTTTATTACAAAAGATGTGAATTAAAAAGATTGAAATCTTGGAGATCTTTTTTTCTACGCATTAGATTAATGTATTTCTTTAATTTAAACCACTAACTGTATAGGAGACAATACATATAAACACCCATAAGAATAGAAAACAATAACATGTACAAACACAAATATACCGTTCCAGAATTCTTGAGTGACGAATGCTTTTGGGATTTTTGGTGATTTTTCCAAAGCAATTGACTGCGTAGAACATTCCACTTTATTGCGAAAAATTATTTACTATTGAATTAAAGGTGTAGTTCGGAATTTCATAGCTTCACATCTTCTGAATAATACGATACAGAATAATGGTGCTAATGGAGACTGGACACTTGCGGTGCGGTGCGTTGATAAACATGGGTATTCGGCCGCAAGGACCTATTTTAGCTCCATATTTGTTTTTGGTATAGTATACAGTATATAAATGATCTCCTTCATCATTTTCAGGATATGTATGTATATTTGCAGGTGTTTAAGTATGAAGTGTGAGACCACCGGAGAGAGATCAGGGCCATTACATTCTAATTTAATTTATAAATTGTAATAATGTAAAAAAAATGATTCACATGGATTGATTATAAAAATCCGTTGTTCAGAACTGAAGGTAATTCTTTAATAACGCATCACGTTGATAATGTTTTGACGATAAGAATATCCCTATTCAAACTGTTCGCAGCAGTGTAATAGATACATAATGTTATTATGATCATCGAAATTGTGAATGAATTAATACGTCACACAATTTAATTAACCTTCCTGTTGTTATATTATACAATATCTTTATCCGTAATCCTTAACGTAAAACATATGTTCTGGAGGAAAATCTGTAAAGGCTTGTAGATAGGTATATATCTATCTATTGTATGGAACGAACATTAATTTCATACGCATTTGAAATTTAAGGATAGACTGATTATTATTAGAATTTATGAATTCGATTCTTCGCCATATATACCTAATATAATTGGACAACAAACTAATTATTTTATTTTGAACGTGTTATTTCAGCTGTTACTATAAATGGATGAGTCTTCAAACCCTTATTTGGTCATTTCCGTTCAACTAATTTAATTATATTTATTTCAAATATCTTTCCTCTTATTTTTTATGGATTCTTGTAACAGTTTTTCTATAATCGTGAATATACTTCTACAATACACAATACACCTATCTACATAAGATTGAGTGCATAGAAGATAGAGTACTAAAATCGTTAAAAAAATCTTTTTGTTTGGTACTTAAGGCATCTTTACAAATGTGTAAGAGACATAAAGATTATTTGAGATACATATAATATACATAATTAATTGTTTTATAACCACTTTTAAAATCTTAATTTGTATAATAAAGTATACCTACCTTAATCCAGTAAATATACGAGCCTTGATATTATTCGTATGAATCATCTTTTTGCACAGTGGATTAGTTTTTCATCCTTATATGGTATCTTAAAGTTAATTATGTATAAACTATTTAACCTGTGACGACGCTAAGTACGTGTTATAATCATTCTAAGCTTTACAAATAGATTTTTTTTTTTTACCCTGAATTATTTTATTTCGCTTATTGGCACCGAGGTAGGTACTAGGTATTATGAAATCATAAAGAAACGATTTTTTATCTGACTATCAGATATGACAAAGAGATAAAGATTGTAACGTTGTTTGTGTATGTTTGTTTGTGGGGGGTAAGTTTCGGAAGTACTAATCCGATCATGAAAATTCTTTTACATAGAGAAAGCTAACGGTAGAGCTTTTTGACAGGAACTGGGTATACAGTGGGCTTTTATCTTTATGTTTTTAATGAATGTTTAAACAATTCTGTAAAAATTGTTAGGTAGGTAGTACAGATGTATGTAAGTACATAATATATCTTATATATAAAATTCTCGTGTCACAATGTTAGTCTGCATACTCCTCCGAAACGGGTGGACCGATTCTCATGAAATTTTCTGTGCATATCGGGTAAGTCTGAGAATCGGCCAACATCTATTTTTCATATGTACCACGGGCGAAGCCGGGGCGGACCGCTAGTTTAAATATAAATTAAACCGGAGAATAGTGGTAATGCTCTATGATCTATCTACTAAAGAAGATAGAGCGTTTACTATTTAAAGTATTTTTTCATGAACCAAACATGAATCTTTATCAGAATATTATTAAGTATTTGCCAACCGAAATAGGCACGGGTCAACTAGAAGGTAAATTGTAATACATAATACCACATGAATTCATTGTTCTTTTGACGTTGTTAAAATTTTTTGTCACGATACTACAAATGTATGCATTTTCAGCTGTTTCCTGACACTTTACATGGCAAGGAGTAAACATGATATTTACTTCTGGTGAACTAGCATATCTCTTGCTACATTGCGTCAGACCACGTCACTAAGAGTCGTGGTAACGTCACATAACATTGTCATAAGATTGTTTGGACACTATCCTCCAAAAATGACTTCGAGTAAATTGGAATGTGGCCAATCGTCTTGAGCCTGTTTACGTAGTGACCACGTCAGAGATTAGGTATAGTTGCTATAGTACTACGTAACACTATACAATGTGTTTTCACTTGTCATTGTTTGTAGTCACTAATTGGTTGTAAAGCAGTGGCAATTAGGAAAAGAAACAAAGATAACACTCAGATAAAAGTTGATTTAGAAGGAAGAGTTGATAGAGTAGAGACAATGCTCATTTCTACTAGGTATAGGCTTATACCTATTATTATACTACATATTATTATTTTATATTATTATAAACCTAGTACAGAACGGTACAGAATCTACTATAGGGAGTGCTCTGAGGAATTGTTACCTACACCTTTTACCAGCCGCACAGTTCCACCACCGGACCACACGCCGTAAAAACAGCTCCATCCGCACCATCTGGATGGTTGGCGCTCCACCACTGTCCGCTTCACCCGCAACTTCCTTCCGCGTACGGTGAAACTGTGGAACGATTTGCCACCTGCGGTGTTCCCGAACAACTACGACATTGGGGCCTTCAATAAAAGAGCTTATATTTGTCCATAAAAGGCCGGCAAAGCACAGTGTTACAAGTGTTTATGGGCGGTGGTGACCACTTAACATCAGATGGCCCACCTGCTCCTTTGCTTGCTCTGACATTAAAAAAAAACCTTCTTTCCTCAACACTAGTATTTTTTAAAATAATCAAATGAAAAGGAGGATACTGGAATAAAATTATTATCTATAATTTAACGTCATACTAGAATTATAATTTATAATTAGGTATGGTCTGTGATCTGTCTCTATCTCGAGTACCTACATAAGTAGGTACCTTCAAATAGGGTAAAAGTGGCCATGGTATAAATATAGGTAGGTGTAGGTAACTAACTATTTATTTATAGTGTAGGTAGTACCTACCTACGCATCGATAATTTTTCTCAGATTATGTAAGAAAAATAATAAGGAATGACTTTCATTCTCTACGAGTAGATAAATCTTCGGTAAGGATACGTCATATTACGATCAGTTTCTGTAACCTTTTAAACTTAAATACCTGGGCTTAACACTATCTACTTAAATAAAGTGTTTACGACTACGTAATCACAGTTGCCAACTGAGTTTTATATACATTGTTTGAAAAGAAAGTCCTTGAATTTAATTCGAAGATATGTTGACAAGGCTATGGAAGTAATGCTATTTACTTGGCACTTATATTTTTATATAAAATCGTTGTAATGTGAAAGTAAACAAGGAATTACAAGCATGCGCGGGCGCTGGGAGGCGTGGAGGCGCCGCCCACCGGTCTCCACGCCTACCGCTCTCTAGCAGGCACTTTTAAAACCTTTTCTCCATAATTACGTGTAAGATTATGCAACTCCTATTGCTCACTCAACTGACCTTGCCCTACCTCAAAGTAATTAACATTCAGTTGCTCGTTTGCTAAGGTAAAATAATAGTTATTTTACAACAAAAAAACTAAAAACCGCCTTCAAAGAATGATCAAAATCGATTCTCCCAGTCGAAAGTTCCGTGGTAACAAATCCAAAAAAAAATACGGTCGAATACCTCCTCCTTTTTTGAAGTCGGTTAAAAATTAAATATAAATACGTGTTCCATTTAAAAATTTTATTTTTTAAACATAACAGGTAGGTACCTAGGATATGGTATAATAAGAATAAAATTAGAAATTTCCTCATTTTAAAATTATAGCTCTGCAGTTTCAGTTTTTAAAGTTACGATGCAATATTAGCGGAAGGAAATAAAAATATGATATTTTTAATGACGTAATAGAAATAATGGGTAGTAGTACCTAACGAAGATTTTTTCGCTGATATAGCCACGTCAGTAGAAACATTTCCTTGTTGCCAGCAGGCGCGTGCGTCACGGCAAGTGGCATAGCTTTATGGTGTAAGTTATGGTACCTACTTATGAGTTAAGGAGACCATTAATTAACCTACTTACTAGTTTACTCCAACTACTCCAAGAAGAGATTGTATTTTAAAGCACGAAAAATAATTTCAACTTAATTTTAGGTTGTAATGTAGAGATAGGGATAGAGTTTTTGCAAATTATCAGAATTTTTCTTAGAATAGGTACCTAAGTATTAAATTGTTATGCAATTTTATTTGCTGATTCAGACGTTTCTTCTATACCTAACAGTTAAGTCAAAATGGTTCTAGAATGAATCATCAAATTAAAAAATATGAATGATTAAAAAAATATTCACAGCTTCAAACGTCGAAAAATGATATATTTTATCTTATTATGATCTGTAATACCTAATAGATATAAAATTCCATGTCATAAGATCAGTCAGATGATTTTACAAAAAATGAGAATAGCGTTTTTAGAGCAAGAGTTGTAGGTACCTACCATGTACATACCTAAATAAATGGAAAGTGGAAATTACTGCGAGCTCTCGTACCTACTATACCTAAGTGAATAGTAAAATTATTACCCATAAAGGATCTTAGGTACACCTAAGTCACTGGTGAGCGCCAACTGTCAACAATCTGTATGTTTGTTTACAGCTGCCTTGACACATCGGTAAAATGGTTAGCAAGTAGGTATTCCATTGAGAGCTAGGTAGTAGGTTCAATAAATAATAATCATAGATACCTTTGAGTTTAATATTTTACTATTGTTTTAAAAATTATCACATAGATCTAGAACAACTAGATAGATAACAGATTGATACAAAAACAATTGCGAAATATATCTTAACATGATCTTAACCATACCCCATCTATGTGCCCTTTACAAGATTCAAATAAGGAGGCTCTGTTGTTCTGTTGTTTTACTAAATTAGTAAATGTTAGTAATCGCTTCGCAAAAGGAAAACCAACATTGCATTACCTATAAGTATTTATAATTAATTCACAAATATGGATTTTTTTTGTAGAAATAAAAGCTAGGTAAGTAAATAATTTATTATATTAGGTAGATACACATTACTCTATGTGATTGGTGAGATTACCTATACCTGAAAGAAAAGTAGTTATTCATCTAACTGAAAAACGGGCTCATATATATAGATAAATCATAAATCGTTGTCAAGACATACCTACCTACAACTAAAATATCACTGGAAATAAATAATTCCTATTAAAAATGATATAGACCGGGAGATAGTGACAAAAATTATTAGGTCATTTGTAGGGGCAATACCTAACAATCATTTTTCTTTTTATCATTGCGTACTAAACGAAGGATTACAGATACTGATTGGCATACTGGATGATTTCAATGTAAGTAATTGTCTTGTGCTGACTAAGCATTTTCATTGTTTTGTTTTTACAATAATTGTAATTGTGTAATTAACATTAAGGTACGACGAGGTTGATGTGCCCTTAATTGGGACAAACGCCTTATAATTTAACAGATTTGAACATAAACCAAATTAACTTATCTATTATAGATAAGTTGCGGATTATTCCGAATGCGATATTTTTAGTTTTTACTTGTAAGGTACCTATTTAGTGGAATTATAAAATGGCGTTCCAAAATTGGTTTCACCCGAGAAGTCAAGAGAAATTCCTGTAGGAATGGACTGTTAGGTACAAAGCGTTAAAAATAAATAGCCTGTCACTCTTCAGCCCAACTCTAGAGAAAAATCATATCATCATAAAATCCACATAAAATCGCTCCGATACGACGTGAAATAAAAAACAAGAGTTGTTAATGTCGTTAGCGATGCTAACTAAGGAATAGCTCTTTTTATTGACACAAAAAACCTACAAAGCTACACACTAGTAAAATTGTATCTATACCAATTATTGTTCAATAATGTCATACCTACTGAATTCATAAAGACTTTTCCTATGCTGGGTAGAGCCCTGTGGTAGAGCCATTAAAAAAATGCATCTAGTGGTGATTGGCAAAAACGGACGATAAAATAAGATCAATTTAAACTGAAAATTGCACGAAGCTTCAAATAAATTTAATACTCGTACGAAGCTCGAAATTAGTCTCCATTTGAAAATGTAATTAAAATGGACCTTTGATTAAACTATATTTACCTAAAAACTGTATAATTATCAATTACGGATTTACCATCCTGAAACATGTATCGTCACTTAGAATACCTAACATATTGACGTTAAACGCACAAACAAAACAAACAATGCATACTTCTGACATGACGTATGTTGCGCAACTTTTCAATGATGCAATATTATTCTATATTTTATTCATTTACTAGCGGTCCACCCCGGCTTCGCCCGTGGTACATAATATTTACGTTTTCTCTACATAAGAACCATCTTCGTACTTCAATGAATATAATAAAAAAAGAATTATCGAAATCGGTTCAGCCGTTCTCGAGTTATGCGCTTACCAACACATTTTGCGATTCATTTTTATATATAAGAAGATAATTGAAATATTGTAAAAATTATGCCCAAGGAAAATTAAAATACACATACAACAACTTAGTATAGGAATTTTGTTTATTTCTTTAAATAACAACAAAAATAACATTTCAACACTAATTTAGTTATTTACTAATGTTATGCACAGTTATGTTACCATGTTTGGAGGGAAGTCAAAATAACAATATGATAGCAATACAATGCCTACATGGCCACAGAATGCGGTCGATAATTTGGGTTATTTGAGCTAATAATTTACATGTCTATTGAACAACAAAATATCTAAGTTTATTTCCTCCTTTCATAATTATAAATTGGCGATAGTAAAAACGAAGCTCACACGAAAATATTTTTATTCGAAAAATAATCTGGCATTTTTTAATCAATATGTAGACATAAAAATAAAAAAAATCTTTAACATCTTTAAGTACTTCCTTCAACGTATTACGATAATTATCTGACGCTTTTCGTTAAAATATCGTTAAATTATGTCTATTTATATTATTTGCTATCTATCGACCGAACTTATTACACGCAGCACAATATTTTGGGGAACGTCATCATCAAAATCAATTTGACGATACAACATTTATTTATAAACTGCACATTCGTACGCAAAGTTTCGCGATCCTTACCATCTTTGCTCAACAACCTCAGGGGTAAAAAAAATGAAACAATATACAATTTCCTATATTTTTTAATAAATCAACAAACTTAATTAGTATTAGACGTATTGTTATCAGAGGACATGTCGAGTCGCGTGGGTTTGGGCTTCTTCTTGGGCCGGTCGTCGTTGGACTCGTCGGTGTGAGCGGCGGTCGCGCTGGAGCCGCTGGACGCGCGCCGCGTGCGGTGTGAGCGGCGGAGCACGCGTGACGTGCGACAACTGTAATATTATAGATAGATTTTTAACATCATCGTACATGATCTTTATTTTATTTTATTTATTTATTTGATTTGCCAACAGATGTAGTTACATCTTATATTTATAATAAATTTTGAGTATGTGACATAATTAGCATGCATAGTAAGATGTAGAGATCCAATTACAGGCAAATACAACATGCGTTTTTGAGTTGTATCAAATTATAGCTATCTTTATTCTTATGGTTGCCTGAAATAAGGCCGCCTATTGTACACTTGCCATGTTCATGCTTTTCATATTATTGCTGGTACTGTATGATCTGTCCTTAATATTATAAAGCTGAAGAGTTTGTTTGTTCGTTTGAACGCGCTAATCTCGGGAACTACTGGTCCGATTTGAAAAATTCTTTCGGTGTTAGATAGCCCATTCTTCGAGAAATGCTATAGGCTAGATATCATCACGCTAAGACCAACAGGAGCGGAGCACTGCGGGTAAAACCGCGTAGCACAGCTAATAAATGAATAAATTAGAGATTATAGATTTTTCAATTGTTTGAGATATATTTCTACAGTCTCTTGTCAGGTCTGATTGGTTATAGACGTCCGGTGCTCAATTTTGGATAGGCATGTAAAAGTATTGTTTGATTTCACTAGGAACCATTTATAATGTTGAAAAATTTCTACAGAATTAGAAAAAAATCGATCATGAAGCTGGATTCGAACCCGCGTCTCTAAAACTGCTTTCCGAACCTAACTATGCAAATTATTATTTTTCTGAATTTTTAACGAATCAAAAGCGCTTCTAAACGAAGTCTAGTTGAATAAATAAATGTTTAACTTCGAGTTTGCTGGTGTATGAGCGTAAGTTTTGAATTAATAAAATTGAAATTTTACGTTGTACCATATTATGGCAGCATTATCGCCATAATAATTTCTACCAGGCAAGACGTACAGTGCAACACGAACATGCATGCGTGCACTAGTGTACTTTTTAAAAACAAGATAACAACAAGACATCGATATGAGCGAATAAAACACGAATTGCATCAATAAGCATTTCTTGTTTTTATTAATCATGATAGAAACGATTTCATACCTGCTTCACTGATCAATTATCTTCAGTAAATAGACTGGGAATCGAACCCATATTTGTAATGTTCAAATGCTAACTACTTTACCACGCATATACATATTAATAATCATCATCTTGAACACTTTAAACTACATTAGATTAGAATTAAGTCATGCAACAATTACACAAACATAACAAAACAATTGAAAATGAAAAATATATTTATTTAAAAACTATGTTTTTACACAGATACACTTTGATTGACGTTGCACACTTTACACATATTGGCTTAATCTAGGTTTATTAAAAAAGGATTACCTATAGTACCCACACTAACACTAAAATTAACATATACTATTACTCCATTTACTCATTGAATGTAAAACTTCACCAAAGTACTTACCTTCACCAAAGTACGACCAACAAAACTTTTTTAATATTTCATAGACTATACTACCTTACTTTCACACGTACAGGTTACACACATCCTGCTAAAATAGAACATCCATACAAAATAAATTACACTCATACAGTCACGCTATAATTGCACTAACACGAATAGTACACGCACACACGCACACGCGCTCACGTACACACACACACACGCACACGTTATTTCACTCACACATACGCACAACTAAGATCGTATACATCACTCACACTCGCAAGATTCCACACGCACACACACGTATGGGGTATGGGGTAAATAAATTACAACAATTATAAAAAAAATCTATTTATTATAAAAAATATAATTCTAACAATATCTGTCTACAACACAACTAATGCTACACTACACTACAACTTACACATAACAACATTTATTATAATAATACATATAGATTATAGATGTAATTTTATTAATTTTAAATATATAAATATAAATTGAAAAATCGGCCCTTAGAGGAATATGTTGGCATATATGTGTCTTTGATATAAATTATCACTATAGTTAAGAAAACTACATACAAATAAAAAATAAGGAATTATATATTATAATTCTGGATCTTAACTTAATTTGAACAACATTTTTGTCAGAGAAAATGTATTTTTAAGATTTCCTTCGAAATCCAAATCTTTGATTGAACAAGTCCATCATATTCCCGCAAAAACGTTCATATTCTTGAAAGTAAAATATAATAGTGAATAATATAATAATGAATGTAAATTATTAAATAATTATAAAGTAATTAAAATAATCTAACTCCTTCACCATCGACATTCTAACTACAACGAGGGCACGGGCGGGAAACTTTTTATACAGAAAATTGAGACACTATTAAAAGCAACATATAATTAATTATTTAATGAATTAAATATACAATGCTTTTAATTATATTTAGTTTTATAGCATTCAAATGGTTTATAAATGA
Organism: Colias eurytheme; assembly: GCF_061535395.1. NCBI lineage: Eukaryota > Metazoa > Arthropoda > Insecta > Lepidoptera > Pieridae > Colias > Colias eurytheme. The sequence goes on along the minus strand of NC_142991.1, from coordinate 11,182,995 downwards.
GAAATTTATTTAAAAAATAGTAAAAAAAAACATGATGCTTTATAAACATTGGCATAAAAACTAGACTCACAATCACGATCAAAATTGTCCGAAGCAAAAGTCTGCCTAGCTGTTTATTAGGCAGAGTTTTCGAATGATGAATGATACTATCGTATCGACAAGAAATAAGCTTTAATTTTAAGTGGCGATTGTAAGTCAAGTTCTTTATAGTATGGCAATGTTTATAAATTAAAACTTTGAACGGATTCTGAATGCTTTAAAAGTCTATAAGTTATAATGTACTATCGTAAAATCAAACACAAAACCGTTCTTGTTATAAATACTATAGTATTTTGAAAGAAAAGAAAACCAGCTGAATAGATTTCGATTAAATTGTTTATATTGACTTATTTAACATTTCGAGTACATATTATTAAATAATTGATTTAAGAACTTAGAAGACAAAAAGTTTCCCCCCGTGCCTGTATACATGACACATCTAGAGCACAGATAAGGCTCACCCCTCTTGCTCCGAGTCTGCGTTTTCTTCGCCTTCCTCCTCCTCTGTTTGGCCCTCTGTAATGTGTGAAATAATTGTAGTTTAATGTAAAGATGTAATATTTGTTCCTTAGCTCGATTATATGGATTAATGATTATTTAGCTTATCTATACCAATCTATCTGTCTATCTATCTATATATATAAAAATGAATTGCTGTTCGTTAGTCTCGCTAAAACTCCAGAACGGCTGGGCCAATTGAGCTCATTTTGGTTTTAAAATATTTGTCGTAGTCCAGGGTAGGTCTAAACGGTGAGCAAATAAGGAAAAATTGCGAGTAAGATAGAGTAAGACGACAATACCATTTTCCCATGTAAAAGTTGAGCACTTCTTTCTGTCAAACATTTGACGGTATTTGTATTCTCAGTTCCACTCGAATTGAAGAACGCATTAAATAAAGACTTTTGAATCGACAACATAATATCAACTTTGCTCATAACATCGTGTATTTAAATTTCAAAATATAAAAATAATTTTGATTTTCGTACTTGTCAAACATTAGTTGTCAATCCTGTCAAATACGCTAAATATTGCTTGACATTCATGCGTTCAAAAATGTATTTTGTGTAAAATAATTAAAAAGTAAAAAGGGTGAATAAACTTTTGTCTGTATTTTTTTTAAATCAATTATTGAAAAGTGCAATTAAAGTAGATACATAAAAATTCCTCAAATATTTGTGTTTACGCGTGCTTTCAGAAATTGATAAGGTATTTTCGGTGACGAAACTAACCAAGAAGGATAGTTCGATTAAGTATTTTAAAAAAAATCTTAAAAAATGTAAAGATTCTGACAATTATTTGTTGCGATTTCGTCGACTGCTTCAAAAATATTGCGTTGATATAATAACATCTAAGATAATAACTTATTTAGGTGCTTAGGTGCTATTTTATCGGCGACCTACGCAGGTAGCCCAAGTCATACGCTTGAATATGCGCAAGATGCAATGACATAATAATATGTTCGTCATTATGGTCGCCCTGGATCTATCCATTACATTTACATGAAATCCAAAATGGATGGAAATTATTCTACTGCTGCTTAAAAAAAAGGAAAAAATTAAATTAAATTAAATTTCTATACCTCAGGGAAATTTTTAAAAGCCAGGAAAATATCTATACGTCAGGAAAAATTCTAAAAGCCAGGAAAATTTGTATACGTGAGGAAAATTTCTCTTTGCCGCAAAAATTTCTATAAGTCATGCCCATGCATCGAGGAAGGCAAGCTACATATGATTCTGCTAAGAGCTATCGGTGTGTACTCACTGTGCCTGCGCGCGTAGTGGCGGCGGGCGGGCGGCGCGCGCTCGTCGGGCGCGTCCGTCACCAGCGCCGTGCGGTACGCGAGCAGCGCCGGCCACTCCTCCGCCCACTGCGCGCCGAACTTGCTGTCCACGAACTGGGGACAGAGGACAAAATACATTACAGAATTGAGACAAATAAAAAATGCATGTTGTATTCGCCCGTAATTGGATCTACATCTTGCTATGGATGCTAATTATGTCACATACCCAAAATTATTAATATGTTAATACAAAAATTATATGAATAAATTGATATGACACTCGCTAAACACTACTTGTTATCAACAAGTGTTAGTAGTGTGTATAGATAGTTCGTCGTGTCACGATGCTCCGGATGCTATGCTGCAGTTACACTGCGCTCACCTTGAGCACCTGCCGCTTGTCCTGGCGCAGCAGCTTGGCGCAGAACTCGGCGAGCGGCTCCAGGAACAGCAGGTTGGGGGGCGGCACGTGCGGCTGCAGCTCGAGCGCGGCGAAGGCGATGCCAGCGCGGTGCAGCGCCACTAACGCCTCGCGGTTCTTCACCGCGTCCAGACCGAACATCATCGAGAAACGCTTCGCCAGCTCCTGCGCACACAATCGACACAAACATTATGCAGCAATGTGACAAAAAGCTTCTAAATGGAAAAATTGTGAAGTTAACACGCTTAAATCATAAAAAAGAGCGTGTGTGCTGAGCACACGTGTCAGAAGTAAAACTTCTTTGACAAGATTCAAAAATACCAAAATTGTTGCCTTATTCCATTACGTGACGGTACCGCCATGTTGCTAAATTTTACTCCCAACGCGCCTAAAAAAGATTCATTTCAAATAGCTGTTTACAATTCTAATAAAGAAAGTAATATTCGTTGAACTATTTTTTTTAGTAAAAATTAAATGTATACCTTGATCTCAGTGAACTCGGTCATATTTCGCTGCACATTGGGGTGCTTGTTCCGCAGTTCAGTGAACAGCGCCTGCATCGCCAGCTCCATGGTGAGCGCGCAGTTCAGCTTGTTGATCTCGCGCGCCTTGCTGAGTGTGGCCTTTATTATGTCGCCGTAGTCATTGTAGCACTGAAAAATGACACATATTGTTATAAAAATACAGGTGGTTTCAGTTTGTCACAGATAGTGCAAAGGGACAAATACAATACAACGGGCAAATTTATGATAATTACGCTACAATATGTTTTTCACTTCGCCAGAATCAATTTAACCCCTTAACCACCGAGCGGTCCGATCGGGCCACGACCAATGATATTATATAGAGAAACAAGAGGTAGATACGTCATCAACGCACCAAAACTGATTCCGTGAATTGGTCCTATTTGGGACCAATGCAATCAGTCAGATTGTCACCGGTCCCAGTGAGCGCATGTGCCTATAGGTACATTAAAGTTGTCGAAAATGCCTTCCTGTGTGTTCAGAAAGTGCACGTATTTGTGCAAAAAAATAAAGAAAGATAAAGGAATATCATATCACAGCAAAATATATTAAATTATTACAGTTTAAGAGTAAAAATAACAATTTACAATTCTTTATTAATGACACTTGCTTGACACGTGTATTGAAATAATGAAAGGGATAAAACATTGCTTCAATCACTAGTGTGACAAAGCTAGCGTACACTGTGTTCAAAGATTATCATGTAGATACGATTATTGAAAATAGAACGGTTATTTTATTAATTTCTATTTGGGTAAATACTTGATTAATTTTATATTTAAATCCACACAGTGCATATAATTAACAAATATATCTATTTATTATATACAATGAAATCGTGATGGCAAAAATGTTTGTTTGCAAAAATAATGTTGAATATACTATACATTGAAGAAAAGATTATCGCTACTGATGAAAAAGGCTATTTGCTTTTCTGTAAATAGCTATTGAACATATATAAATTTTATTTGTGTTTTAGATAAAAAAGGCTTATACTTCATCCTTTCTTTTATTTCATCCTTTTTTTTCATCTAGGCTATTATTATAATTATCCTACAAGTTGGAGTGATGACCTTGTACGGGTTTCGGGAACTGCCTTGAAACGAATAGCGTAAGATCGGTCCTTATGGAGTTCTATAAGGAGGACTATATGCAGTATGCTCAGCAGTGGGTGATTATCGGGTGAAATGATGATGACTTAAACGAACACCACAGCTAGTAATAAATACTTAATACTTACAGTTATATCTCCAAAAAAGTTTTTTATTTTTTTTTTTCATTTTAATACGACATCATAATAATCATAAAATAGTAAATGAAATTGTCACATTTATTTACTTGTGCAGGAAACCTAACATCTATAACATTGAACCTTCTGTGTCGTTTATCTATGCCAATTACCATGGCAACTATTTGTTTATTTATATTTAATTGGTGAATTCTTATGACTTTTGCTTACACCTGCGCGGAAGTGACAAACTATCTTTGTCTTTTTTATTTATATCATTTTATTAGAGCCATCTCTCTTATACAGTCTGTCAATGTAATAAATTAAGTAAAATGAAAATTGTATTTGTGTGTGCCTGACACTGCATATGAAGCATTTTTTTTGGTTAAATTGTGAGTATATAACGTATCTATACATAAAATATCATTGGCCACGACACAATAGATTTTCTATTCTGAGGCATTAAAGAGAAAATCGTGAAATGTTACTAGCACTCCAAAAACAATCACAATTCAACAGCCCAATAAAACAGACACTATAAAACTATTTTTTTTTATTGAGCACAGTAACTAAAGAAACAACTAGTTTAAACTCAAAAATTAATTTTTCTGCAACGAAAAAAGTTGCAAAAGCAGAAAAAATACTTATTTTCGGATCTTCCATCAACTGATCTTATATATAAAAATGAATCGCAAAATGTGATGGTAAGCGCATAACTCGAGAACGGCTGAACCGATTTCAATAATTCTTTTTTTATTATATTCCTTGAAGTACGAGGATGGTTCTTATGTAGAGAAAACGTAAATATAACGTACCACGGGCGAAGCCGGGGCGGACCGCTAGTACCTTAATATAATGCTTGAACACGTCCACAGCGCGTCGTATCGGCGCCACGTTGTACACAATGAGCTTGCAGTACGCGGCGAGGAAGTTGCGCCGCTTGTGCAGCTCCTCTATGCGTCTCTCGTCTTGACCGTCTAAAATTCGAGATTCAATTGTCAGTTTTTTTTTTAAGTGAAAACTTCTTTAGCGGCGTTGGGTATAAAATCTTAAACTCGCGTCAGGACACGTGACCTGATCGAAAAAGCGGACGGATGGATACTAAACATGTCAACGTTAATAATCAAGTTTTCACTTCTGCCGGCACTCCCGGAGTGCAACCCGTCTTTTTTTTAACATTGAGCAAATTCAGAAATTATTCCTATTAACATATTAACGTGGGGAAATAAATAAGGATATGTTGATATGTGATTAATTGATATGGTGGAAAAAATGTTGTAAAGAATGGTCGAAATGAATAAAGTTGACAGTGACGTCAGAAGATTGTAATTTAGTTGTGTCTCAATCCCAAGATCTTGTACAACAGTGCAGTTCATATTTTAATTCTAGCTGATAATTTGGTAGCAAAATTTAATTTTCTTCCACTGCAGAAAATAACAACGCCAAATTTAAAAAAATTAATTACACTACTCAGACCTTGAGATTGAGATATTTTTTTAAACTGCTGGCGTAATATGAATGAATCGATTGTTTGTATTTGAACATTATAACTGACAAAACAATGTAACCAACTTCTATTTTTCAATCTTGTTTTCGTTTTACAAAAAGAAGTATGCGCAACCTGTTTGTCATTTGATGAGATGAATGGTACAGGGCAATTAAATTCACTGAAACATCGTCGTAATTGTTTAATTTATTATAATCAACAGTTCAAATCTTATGAATCAGGCTCAATCATTTTCACTATAAACATGCATGATGCATGCACTGTCCGCAACAATATAGGCTCAATTCGTTAATTGACCAAATTGTGAAATGGATTGTGTCATCGATGATGTTCTTGAGTCACCAAATTTGATATCGTGCAGGCGACAAAGCGGATACGCAAATTGGTAAGATTTTAAAATGATCATTGCATCGTAATTGCTAAGGATATATCTGCGTGTTGATCTCGAAACGATACTGCAGGCGACTTCAAGAAAGTAACAATTTATTTTCGACGATCTTATTGTATCTATAATAATAATAATTAAATCATAACTCTGATCTTTAGTTCTGGAATTTATTTAAATTTCTCATGAACTCTTGAAATAACAAAAAAAAATCTTAATAAAGTAATTTTATTCAACACCGCCGTCAGTATCGTGTCGCGAGCAGCGGGCGAATTTTCCCTTAGTAATGTTAGAACAAAACGCATCCGCTAAGTCGGGGTAAAAATATGCATTATTAAAAAAATTGCACAGGAAACTACCCTCATTTCAATTTTTAATGTTGTCACAGTCCGAGACAAGACGAAGCTATGATTGGTCGTCGTCATTATGGGACGAAGTACAGAAGTTAGGGACAGGAGAAAAGCTCCGTAAATATAATTATTCGTTTCTATAGAATAAGAGATATTAACAAGAGACTTTGACTACTATCATATATCTTTAGATCAGTTAAAAACTTTCAATTTTTTTCAATTCAGAGACAAGAATTCGACAGATTGTTACAGTACACGGCATTACTAAGGCAAAATCCGTGAATGTGATACAGCTAGCGCGAAGCTTGTGCTTACCGGCACCGCCGCGCCGCGCCGCACATGCAACAGACAGCTCCGTTAGCCCTACACCACCAAAAATAACTTCACCAATACCATCAAGCCTTCATTTTTACCCAAAAATAATCCAAGCCCATATATTCTTAGACCTATAAATTCTTAAGCTCAAACATTTATTTATTTATCTCAATAGAAACTGCTTTCCGAATGGTGGAAAATGTAAAAAATATGTAATGTCGATTCAAAAGTGCTTCTAGAAGAAGTCTAATGGAATAAATAAATGTTTAAGTTTGAGTTAACGAAAGTTTGTTTAGAAGTGCTTTAAAATAATTAGAGCGGCCGCACACGGCCCGCTTCACGCAGTTAAGGCCGACAGCTTGAAGCCGCGACATCGCGGTGAACCATAGGCATTAATTCACTGCCGTACACATGACCGTTTGAGCGTCGCTACGTCGCTCAGTCGATAACTGCTCAAGCTGCCCGTGTACGGCCGCCCTTAGAATACAGAAATAAATTATTTTCTCTGGAGAAGATCAGACATTTTTTTGGAATCAACAAATTGTATATTCTATAAAAAGGGTAAAATAACTATAAAGAAAAAATACCTTATTAATGATATCATATGTTGGACAATAAAAATCACTAACCTAAAATTAATTAGCGGAACGGGAAGAGACTACGTAATAAAAAGTCACCGTATATTCCCAAATCTGCGCTTTTCAAGAATAATGCATATTTTTCCTCATTTTCGATTTAATTATCACAAACATCATCAATAGTCTATATTTTTAGACTTAAATAGAATAACGATCACAAATTATTATCAAAGTTTACGAAACTACATTTACAATGTAATAATAGTGTTTTGTCGCGTGTTATTGCGTGTTGTGTCGTGATATTGGGGCTGTGGTCTGTTATGGTGTGTTGTGGTGTGTGTAATGTGACGCAGCCTACGATAATTTATTACAGTATTTTGTGGCGTGTTATTGCATTTACTGCCATATTATTGCATGTTGTGACGTGTTATCTCGTGTTGTGGCGTCCCGTACCGTAGTTCTGGTGCGTGAAGACGAAGTCCTGCACGGCGGCGTTGAGCAGGTCGGCGAGCGGCGCGTCGGGCTCCAGCACGAGCGGTCATGTTATTGCGTGTTGTGACGTGTTACACGTGTCACGTCCCGTACCGTAGTTCTGGTGCGTGAAGACGAAGTCCTGCACGGCGGCGTTGAGCAGGTCGGCGAGCGGCGCGTCGGGCTCCAGCACGAGCGGTCATGTTATTGCGTGTTGTGACGTGTTACACGTGTCACGTCCCGTACCGTAGTTCTGGTGCGTGAAGACGAAGTCCTGCACGGCGGCGTTGAGCAGGTCGGCGAGCGGCGCGTCGGGCTCCAGCACGAGCGGTCATGTTATTGCGTGTTGTGACGTGTTACACGTGTCACGTCCCGTACCGTAGTTCTGGTGCGTGAAGACGAAGTCCTGCACGGCGGCGTTGAGCAGGTCGGCGAGCGGCGCGTCGGGCTCCAGCACGAGCGGTCATGTTATTGCGTGTTGTGACGTGTTACACGTGTCACGTCCCGTACCGTAGTTCTGGTGCGTGAAGACGAAGTCCTGCACGGCGGCGTTGAGCAGGTCGGCGAGCGGCGCGTCGGGCTCCAGCACGAGCGGTCATGTTATTGCGTGTTGTGACGTGTTACACGTGTCACGTCCCGTACCGTAGTTCTGGTGCGTGAAGACGAAGTCCTGCACGGCGGCGTTGAGCAGGTCGGCGAGCGGCGCGTCGGGCTCCAGCACGAGCGGTCATGTTATTGCGTGTTGTGACGTGTTACACGTGTCACGTCCCGTACCGTAGTTCTGGTGCGTGAAGACGAAGTCCTGCACGGCGGCGTTGAGCAGGTCGGCGAGCGGCGCGTCGGGCTCCAGCACGAGCGGTCATGTTATTGCGTGTTGTGACGTGTTACACGTGTCACGTCCCGTACCGTAGTTCTGGTGCGTGAAGACGAAGTCCTGCACGGCGGCGTTGAGCAGGTCGGCGAGCGGCGCGTCGGGCTCCAGCACGAGCGGTCATGTTATTGCGTGTTGTGACGTGTTACACGTGTCACGTCCCGTACCGTAGTTCTGGTGCGTGAAGACGAAGTCCTGCACGGCGGCGTTGAGCAGGTCGGCGAGCGGCGCGTCGGGCTCCAGCACGAGCGGTCATGTTATTGCGTGTTGTGACGTGTTACACGTGTCACGTCCCGTACCGTAGTTCTGGTGCGTGAAGACGAAGTCCTGCACGGCGGCGTTGAGCAGGTCGGCGAGCGGCGCGTCGGGCTCCAGCACGAGCGGCCGCAGCGCGGGCTGGCCCTGCGTCGCCGGCTCCGCGAAGAACAGCAGCAGGTCGCACAGGCTCACGTACGCCTGACACGAGATATTACATCGTGACGTGATTATAATCAATACTTTAATGGCATACGTTTGCAGTGTACGAGTTATTGTATTGAACACAATAACGAGCACGCTTGCGGACATTCTCTAACAATATTACTTTTATTTGCCAATAAGAAGTACAGCCAACATTACATTCTAAATTTTCTGATCATAAAAATTTATAAAGAATAGAAAAAAATCGATCATGAAGCGGGACTCGAACCCGCATCCTTTCACGCCAGCTCGGGGCGGATACCTAATCAACTCAGCCATCCGTGATCCCTATCTGATTATTTTACTTAATTTTCATAACAAATTTTGCTGATATTTTTATTTATTTACTTCATAACATTCATATTATCGAGCATTTTACTCAATTTCAATCGAATTTCGTGCTGTTTCCGCCACTCACCTCCTCCCGCAGCTCCGTGTCCCGGCCGAGCTCCACGATCTGCTTGCAGAGCGCCACGTACGAGTGCAGCCGCTCCCTCAGCGCCGCCACTCCCTCCGCCGTCACACCGCGCTCCTCCAGCTCATGGAGCGACCATAGCAGCGAGTAGAATAGACAGCGGACCACGTATACTAACGCCTGGAATTGTATGGATTTTTGAAGTGAAAACTTCTTTAGCGGCGTTGAGCACTTTTTCTGTAATGGGTATAAAATCTTAAACTCGCGTCAGGACACGTGACCTGATCTAAAAAGCGTAGGACGGATACCATTCCAAAATATCAAACATGCTCAACATTAATAATCAAGTTTTCACTTCTGCCGGCACTCCCGGAATGCAACCCGTTTTTTTTTTTTGTAGAAACTAGCAGTTAACCACACTAATTATAACACATAGCTTTCCGTGGTAAATGGACTGTCAATAACAGAAAAAGTATTTTTCAATTCAAAATAGAAGATCCTGATATTAGCGCAGTAAACCTAACAAACTTCACAAATTATTGAAAAAAAAAATTATTGAAATCCATTGCAAGCTCTCATAAATTGATTATATATCATAAAAAATAGAATATAATCCTTCCATATAAAACATTTCAAATTGCATAAAAATGTAAATAAATAGATAAAATAAAAAGTCAAGATGCAGCATCTTTCCTGTAACTGTTAAAGTGAACCCTACACCTGGCGCTGGACTTTACGAACGAACCAAACACGCCTATAAACATTATTTAACGTTGTATCCTTACAACCAACATAGTTTTCAGATATTTTTAATAAAATAAAATATTTGGTACTTCTAAATGAAAAAGACATATTATTACAGAAAATTAAAACTATTTTACCTGTGTAGGCATCTGCGAATCGTTATCTTTAAGGCACTTGGGTAGATCTTCAAAAAGCGAGTCCCAAATATTAGTATCGTTCAGATTGTGACACATGTACATAATGGACACCTTCCGGAGTGAGTTAACCACGTTGAACACCTCATCTGCATCTGGTGTTTCACCCTGCGAATGTATGAAAATATTGTTAGACGTAACTTTTGATTTAATATTTTTGTGGATGAATAGTTGTTACTATTTCCTGTCAAAACATGTTTAGCTGTCGAAAACTATAAATTGCCGCTTTCCTTTGAATCGTGGCGCATTCGTACGAATCATGGTTTATACGACGTTTGACCCAACTATCACTTTATTAATAGTCGTTTACTTGCTGCGATTTGTTATCAACTACCTACATCCATTAGGTAGCTGTGTAGAATCGCAGTACATTCTGATTACATTTCAAACTAATATTTTACCCGGCCTCACATTTAATTTACTAACTAACTGCAACAATAAATGAAAGTGTAAAATATTGCTTGAAAATATTCTAGTTCGGTAATCATATAATTTTATGTCAAAAAACACATTTTAATCAATAGTTATTAATTTTTACTACAAATTTTATTCCTCACTCGCTTTGACTGGAAATTGAAATCCAAACCTATGCCAAGGAAAAAAATCACTACAAATTCAAGTATAAATCTTCAATACAAAATGACTCACCCCCTCAATAAGGCTCCTATAATCATCAATCGCCTCCTTATATCGATTCACGCACATATCCGTAACTGTGGCTCGGGCCACATTGCACCTCGTGTACACCGCGCACTGTTCACTACACAACACTTCTAACGTTCTGCCGCACGTTTCTATCACCTCCGCTTCTGTGTGAGCGGAGACGATATCCTTTATTTTATTCAGTAGAAGAGTCAAGTTCCCTTCTTGCCGTTGAGTCGTGTAGAGTTCCAGGTCAAAGTATTGCGGTATTGAGAGCAGATTGGTCAATTTTTCCGGGTCAGCGCTAAACTTGTCGAGCAACGCTGGGAGGGAGACCATGAAGTGTGCCGTCATTTTTGTGCGGTCGTCGCTGACTTGCTGTAATGTATTTGTTAGTTTAATGTGTGTTTTGATTTTTGTGTTTAATCTACTGTACTTTATATTTTATCATGAGAAATGATAATGGATGTATTATTTATTAAATTCGTATTGCAATGCAGATACATATATGGCATAAATGATTTATTAAGAAATACAGGTACAAAATTAACATAAGATGAAAGCTAGTTACCATTGATTCAATAAAATTTAATTTGCAGCACTGCAAAAACTTTTTCACGGTTTTAACAAGTGCAAATGTTATTGCTGACAAAAAGAACATGACAATATTTTTTTGTAACTCTCATAAAAATAAAAATAATAAGCATTGACAACTAACCTTGGCCTGTTCCTTAGACAGCATATGATGATGCCGCCGCACCGGCCCTCTGCCAACCGGCGGCTCCCCAGTAGACGCCTGTCTCACACAGCAGACCATCAGCTCGATCAGCGAAGACTCCTGTCTATTATCCAGGGCTTCTTCACCGGGACCGGCTTCCTCGAGGAGCAGGTCCGACATGCACTCCCAGTCTTTCATCATTGGGTTGGACTCGATTAGAGAGTCCACGAGGTATGCCCCGTGCTCGTGCAACTGTAACGGTTTAATATAAGCATTTTATCCATACTTATACCATAAGTCCGGAAAATTTCTATAGTCAGGAAAATTTCTATAGTCAGGAAAATTTCTATAGTCAGGAAAATTTCCATACGCCAGGAAAATTTCGATAAGACAGGAAAATTTCGATAAGCCAGGAAAATTTCTATACGTCAGGGAAATTTCTATGTGCCAGCAAAATTTCTATAAGCCAGGAAAATTTCTATACGTCAGGAATGTTTGTATAAGTCAGGAAAAATTATATACGCCAGGAAAATTTCTATACGTGTGGAAAATTTCTGCGGAACAGGCGCCAGTTGTGTGTGCGGGGGGTGCGGGGGGGGTACGGGGCACGCTCACCTCGGACTCGATGAAGAACTGCACGAGGTCGCGCACGTGCGGCGTGTTGGGCAGGCGCTGCTTGCCGCGGCGCGAGCGCGCGGGCGGCGCGGGCGGCTCGCTGCGGAACAGGCGCCAGTTGAGGAACTCGCCCGCGGCCGCCGCCACGTTGCGCCACGACGAGTATACCAGCTCGTACACGTTCTCGCAGTCCTTGTCCGTCAGCACGTCGGGGTGCATCCTGGACATGTAGCGGTCAACGGACCGTGAGAACGGCTCACACGGATAACATACACGAGGACATGCAATTCATGAGCTATCAGATATAACCCATGAAGTTTGATACACATTTCATATGTTAACTTTTTTACACACACATTTAATTACACGCTTTTATTTAGACACATGCATTAAAAATTTTAAACAAATCATTCTTTCATATTTTAACTATTTTTACAGCTATCGAGAAATGTGTTAGTAAGCTCCATCACCAGGTTGTATCATGTTAGCCCATGTCTCCAATTTCATTAAATAGTTACTTGAGGATGGCGATGACCAGTCTGACAGCATGTACAGCAACCTCACTCTCTTTATCCAAAGTCATGGACACAATGCGGTCTTTAAATTTTGATGTGAAAAGTTCCAATTTGCTTTTTAATTCTTCACACTCATAAAGTGGATGTAGTGCTTGCAGACAACGTAGGCGTACCTCGCCAACCTGAGATGATAAAAAAAAGCATTTAATGTAGTTTAATAATCATAAAAATAAAATTTATACTATAATAAGTATAAATAAGGCTATTCAAAAGAAAGTAAGTAATAAAGTTATGAAAACTTATGAAGAAAAATTATGTACAAAAATGAGAAAATAATTTTACTTTATCATGAAGTGTCCAACCAATATATTTCAAATACAGATCATCCAAGAAATGCGCAGGAAACTTCTCCATCCATATTCCTATCTCGGACATTGTTATTGCGCGAATATCTGGTAGTGTGTCCCTGTAAACATAACAATTAGTTTTTGAGTAAAATCTTTAGACAAGAAAATTTTATAGATTTTGCTATTTATACTAGAAAATGATGGTGATGCTTGACATAGCAGCATTTAATATTATCAAAATGGATAAACCACAAAGTTTTAAAACACTCTTGAGTTTGGAAAAAATAGATCTGATCAAAATCACAAACAATACGAAATAAAAAAAAATAAGAAAAGCCTGTAAAGTAAAATTTTATGTCTCAATACATTAACAATACACACCTGTATCTATGCACGAACACAGATTTAAACATATATGAAAGCATATTCTTGATTTCCTCCATATTTTCCTCTAACTCCTGCCTCTTAGCGACAAGCACTTCGAGACGATCACTTGCTCGCTTGTCACGAGCTTTCAGACGTTCAGCTTCATATTGACGTAAGCAGTTGTCGCAGTTCACGCTTGTAAGTAGGGCAACATCTACAAGTGCTGTCATTAGCTTCATCACTGAAATGGAAATTTTTACTTAAAATTTCGAGAAACATTTTTTTATTCTTTCCACTAACTGGACGTTGCAAATATTAAGTAAAATGATGATAATACAAGGATACTGTGTGCGTTGTTTAGTTGAACGGCTTTTTAAGAGCGAACACAATGCAAAATATTGTATGCCTTCACTTGTAAGAACTAACTGAAATTAATAATAAAATTAATATTAGTAAGGAATTTTTTTTTAATTTTAAGACTTGACAAACATGATGATAAGTTTTAAAAAGATGAAGAAAACAAAATACTGACAGATTAATATCTTAATTACTTAGATTTATTAGTTTACCTGCTAGTGTAGCTGTGTGTCTGAACGCTCTGACTTGTGAATCAGACAGTCCAGTGAGGAGCGAGATGATATTGTCCATGAGGTACTGATCGTAGATGATGCTGTACTGGCACATCTTCACAAGCGTCTGAATGAACTCACAGAAGTTAGCACGGAACTTCTTCCATGTCTGTCCTGACATTATGAGCGGGTACTCGCCACTTTCCTAAAATATATTGTAAAGTATTATTTATTGTGATAAATATGGGAATGATTCTAATCATATTAGCTAAAAAGATGAAATTGTTAGGTTTTAAAAAATTTTACATATTAAATCAGAAGATATAAATTGGTTAAGTTATGTGTTTGAAATACATTTGATGATTCGTTTTCATTTTTGCAGTTTTAACAAAATGAAAAATCATCTAAAATGATGACATTATTCTCCAAATATAAATAACAATACATTATTGGTTTTATGGCATTCAAATGCTTTTATAAATATAAATTTATAAAGAATAGAAAAAATTCGATCACGATATTGTATTCACTGAAAAGTGCTTCATATTGGTTGAAATGGTTGTTAATCATCTCAATAGATGGCGCGCGGTGTGTCCCTTCAGACACATAAAACTGAAAGAATAGAATAAATTCGATTGCTCTGGCGGGTCACGAGTGGCTGAGTTGGTCAGGCATCCGCCCCGGAATGGCGCGAAGGATGCGGGTTCGAGTCCCGCCTCGTGATCGAATTTTTTCTATTCTTTATAAATTTATATTTATAAAAGCATTTGAATGCCATAAAACCAAAAATATAAATTCAACAAAAAAAGGTCGTGTTCCATCGTTACAATATTGTATTCACTGAAAAGTGCTTCATATTGGTTGAAATGGTTGTTAATCATCTCAATAGATGGCGCGCGGTGTGTCCCTTCAGACACATAAAACTGAAAGAATAGAATAAATTCGATTGCTCTGGCGGGTCACGAGTGGCTGAGTTGGTCAGGCATCCGCCCCGGAATGGCGCGAAGGATGCGGGTTCGAGTCCCGCCTCGTGATCGAATTTTTTCTATTCTTTATAAATTTATATTTATAAAAGCATTTGAATGCCATAAAACCAAAAATATAAATTCAACAAAAAAAGTTCGTGTTCCATCGTTACAATATTGTATTCACTGAAAAGTGCTTCATATTGGTTGAAATGGTTGTTAATCATCTCAATAGATGGCGCGCGGTGTGTCCCTTCAGACACATAAAACTGAAAGAATAGAATAAATTCGATTGCTCTGGCGGGTCACGAGTGGCTGAGTTGGTCAGGCATCCGCCCCGGAATGGCGCGAAGGATGCGGGTTCGAGTCCCGCCTCGTGATCGAATTTTTTCTATTCTTTATAAATTTATAACAATACATTAACCAATTTTAATGATTTTAAACAAAAGAAAATTTCTTAATATTGAATAACCTCATCAAACTCCTGTGTCATTTTCTTGATAATAAGTGTGTGGTCCATTTGTGCCATGTCGGGTGTGACCTTGCCTCTACACCCTGATGAGTTGATGAAGAACTGCATCAGCTGCACCAGTGCACTCTCCTTGCTGTTCTTGTATTCTTCTATCCACATGTCTACTACTTGCTGTTGGTTGAAAATAATATCACATAGTCAATTGGTAAAAATATATACTTGAGTATATTACTATCTTCATATGATTTATCATAATAAAATATGGTAACCTATAATAATTAAAGTTTTCTTAAACTTAGCAGTAAAAATTACTTATATTAATTTTCTTAAGCACTGTGTGATCTTTAATTTCAACTATGTCAATATAGATAAACATAACAGGAGCATTTGTGAAACAGGTCGAAATTAAGCCACATATCAGCAAGATATCTAATTCATCAGAACTATTAATTGAAATTACATAATATAAAGAATCAAGTTATAAAAATTATAATACTTACATTGATAGCTGTTTTATTGAACCTCAACAGGTTGTAGAGACTGTTTTCATCATCACCAGGTAACAATATAGGTGGTGGTGAATATGCTGGCGGTGGCGGCGCACCTCGGCCTCTGCCCCTGCCTCTACCACCGCGACCACGGCGCGGGCGCAGCGGTGGAGGCGGCGGCGACTCTGCTAACCGCCCAACATAGCCCCCATCACCACCACGACCGCGACTACGTGTAATACGCTTAGTCGGCGCCGGTGACGGTGATCTGGCTTCTTCTTCATGATCCTCATGTTCCTCACGAGGAGCTTCTACTGCCGTAGAGTTAACAACCGCCCCCGCATTAAAGCCAGAATAATTAACATGAGAATCAGGTTCATGCACTGATTGCCCGCCATAATCAGTCATAGGAGTGGCGGGAGTCATAGGATTCACATACTCGGGTGGAGGATCATCCATACGGATGCGTTTCCCTCCACGTCGATGCATTTTGCTTGTAATAAAATAGAACTTTTAGTTTGAGAAAACTAGAAACAGCAGTAACACCACGGATAGTGTCAATATGAATTACACAGACATAATAACATTATCACATATTGTTTTTAATAAAAATACACTCCAATGATAAATTAACACGAATGAATACTATAGTTCGCTTATTTTACGAATTTGTACATTGAAGAAAAGTGGAAATAGGTCTTGAAAAGCAATAAATATCAATAACTGAGCGAGACCGAAAATGAGAACGCGTCGCGGCGCGCAATTTCACCAAAACAAATTACAGATAACAAATGACGTAGACACTAGACGCTAGACGTTTACAATTTGACGCTGACAGATAATAAAACTTCTCTAGAAATTTCTTTCATAGATTATATTTTTTAAATTTAGGTGTAGGTTTTAATTAACATTAAACATGTGTTTAAAATAGTATTTTAGCATATTTTAAAAATAGTACTGTAAACCATCACTAAAAATAGTATAATCTGAAGGGTTCGTCTGTTACGCGATAAGCGTTCATATAGGCGGAGAAAAAAATTTAAAAATTATGTAATTATTGTTCTAAGATCTAGAATAATCTAGAAATCATAGACACAGCTCTGATCAGATTATTGTTTAAAAGGTGGGTTGATTATATATTTGTTATTGATTATGTTACGGTTTTATAGTTTTACAGCGACATATACAAATAGAGGTAGGATAAGAAAATAAAACACAAAAATTCACATAATGATTTATTTTTTATACATAGTTTTACAAAAAGAAAAAAAACATTAAGCACAACACTAGTTACTACTGGAAGCCGCCATACCACAGATACAGATCTGAGTTTGTAAATAAAATAAAATAAAAACAAATTAATTATGTTTAATCGTGAATATTTCATAGTCGCGTACAGTGAAACTATAGTCTGGTGCGAGCGAGGCAGGGGATAGGGAGTCTCCATATGAGTGCAGGTTGCTGTAGCTATCAGTGTTGCTGTTGCAGTTGTTGGAGATCAGCAGATCTGCGCCCGCGCCGAATATTGGACCGCAGCTGTCAAAATACATTATATTAATAATTATAAAAAACGAAAAAAGACAAAACTTGGTCTTCTAAGCGAAATAAATGTTATTTTTTTTACATCTGCCAATTTTTTGGCCAAGGTACTTACTAACTTTATTTAAACTAATGCAAGTGGTGTACTGAATGATACAATTTTATGTTTGTCTCATAGGATAAGATTTATGACCATAAGCAATGATTTACTGAACCAAATTGATGTTATAGTGATTTATATACTGGATGTTGGCGGAGGCCAAAGACTGTCTGCTCAGTGGAGCCCATTAAAAAGAGAAGAATATATTATTATCATCTAATGATGATAGTTAATATTATATTCTTCTCTTTTTTGCATTATACATTGATATCATTATAAGCCACCGCCACACACTCACTCAGGATGATAACACAACGCAAAGGCTTTCTTGCTAAGCGTATACAATGCGGGCGGTTCTGTAAGTGAGAACAGTAATCCACGCTCGGCGGACACGTATCCCCCCGCACCACCGCTCCCACCTGCTGACCAGCCGGATTCACACCAACCGCCTATTATTTCGCCGCGGGATAGCTGTGGTAAATAAAAAATAATAATCTGATGTTAAAAAAAGCGGGAATGTTAAAGAAACTCACACCAAAGAGTTAATAATGCTTACTATTAAAATTTAACAATGTACTGATATAAAAAGGGAACTAACAATTTAATTAATACCTGAAATTGCATGTGAATTATGATGGCACTACTTTTCCAGCCTCAAGAAAAGTGGATGATGCTATGGGACAGGACTAAACTTTATTCAATTAATACCTACTGTATAAAAATCAAGTATAGTACCTGTACAAGTAATAATACAGGTGATATTCCATCGCAGTGCGAATGGAACGCCTGCGCAGAGAAGCCGTGCGTCGACGCGCGAAATACCAGTCGCCATGATTGTTTTGGAGTTCCACACCTAGACAAAATTATATTCAAGTACTCTGGTAATTTTTTGATAGAACTTTATTTTTTTATAGTTGATGGTCATGGTACATACCAGCTATTGATGACTGACTGAAATGCACTTTTCTCTTGTTGTAATATCACGGAACCAGCAAACATATTAACTGCTAATCTGAAATCAAATTGATTTATTACTTCAAATATTAGAATTATTATAAGTCATGTAAGAATTTACACAATTTTATTATTGTGTTATTTTATCTATTGCTAAAGATAGATACCATTTTGAAACTCTGTTTCAAAATTTTATCTATTTTTTTCATATTTTTCATCCATGTTCGGTTCGAAGCCCACCTCCTGATCAATTATTTTTCTTTTTTAAGTTATTTCAAAAATCAGTGCAGTGTTAATGTAGTGATGTATTGTAGAGTAGTGTGTACCTAGGCTGCGTGCGTTTGTCAGGATCTGGTCGCGCCTTGTGCAGCGCGGCTCGGCGGTAGCGCTCTAGCGACAGTTCCATCGGCACTGCGCCTGTTGGCTCCACCTCCTCCGCGAATACTGCACTGTCTAGAGATAAGAATAATGTTTGTAGAGAAGGGTACTTTCACTTGACATAGACAACAATAATATTAGTGAATATTTGTAGCATAGAGGATTTTTAAGCTAATGCACAGCTTCTATTGCGGGCCTTGAGCGCGGGGACCGAATCCAGAAATTCCGTAACGAAATAACCTCACGCTCCCCACTCCGACAGGCGCGGAGGTGTGGCTTGAAGGCATAGCATGCAATAGCTTTACCGTGGCAGACCCCGAGTGCCACACGTCTTTTTTACTTTTTCTTTGGAAAAACATCATTATTATCAGCTGCAATGAGATACAAATAAACTGATTGTTATTTGTTTAAGAAATTTAAAGAAAGAAAATCAAGTGGATGCACACTTTGGTGGGCAGTGTCACCCCCTCTTCTTGAAGACAGTTATATAGTTTACCAATGAGCAACAATCGTATATGATGCATGAGCGGCGCCAAGTGGTGGCAGACCCGAGCGCGCTCCTCCTCCGTCCAGTGCGCGGTGGGCTGCGTCACGCCCGCGCGCTGCTTCGCCCACGCGAGCGCACAACGCCATACTTCCTCTTCCTCCAGACATAGCTACGGAGGTATATAGTGGTTTTACATATAGTATATATACTAATATTATAAACCTGAATAGTTTGTTTGCTTGAACGCGCTAATCTCTGAACTACTGGTCTGATTTGAAAAATTATTTCAGTGTTAGATAGCCCATTTATCGAGGAAGGCTATAGGCTATATATCATCTTGGTAAGACCAACAGGAGCGGAGCACTGCGGGTAAAACCGCAGAGCACATTTTAAAGCTTAAATGAACATTAGAAATCAACAGTAACTTGGTCTTGTATGTTGTCGGC
Source organism: Colias eurytheme (assembly GCF_061535395.1). NCBI lineage: Eukaryota > Metazoa > Arthropoda > Insecta > Lepidoptera > Pieridae > Colias > Colias eurytheme. The sequence goes on along the minus strand of NC_142991.1, from coordinate 11,163,113 downwards.
TTTGGTCAATTTGTATGTCATTTGATGGCACCATTGCAAAATGTTTGTTATAATAACATTAACCTAAATGAAGACAGGTGTAGAAAGAATTTGTATGAAATGTGGTAAGTTTTTAACAAGATTTAATTATCATGGCCAAAACCAAGATCATAATTGCATTCCTTTTTATCTACTGCCTGTTTTAATATGTTTTTATTTCATCATTCATGTAGTTATTATTTCTTATATGTAATATGGTTTAAGTTGATTTTGTAGCATGAACATAGATAGGGCTAGGCTTGGGCTTTTTTTCTTGTTCACCTATAACATGGTCATAGTTATGTTTCCTGTAGTAAATAGAAAATTTATAACTTTTGTAACAAACTTACAAAATCAGAAGATATAAGCTTTATGAGGGCTTCTTTGGGCAGATTTAGAAATGCATTAGACTTGACACACTCCGCTGCGTTGTCACCAATGAAAGTGATGCAGCGCTCCATGAAGGATGATGCACTTTTGCCACCTGTTCAGAATTATTAGAGTTATTTATGACATTATGAGAAAGGAAACTATATCAAATATTTGAACACTTACCATAAGATACATTTGTATTGTTTTACATAAAATTAAGTGTAAATTAGGAAGCTTTACCATGACACCGCTCAAAATAAATAAAATAACAATATGTCTAAAAATATTGATTTTTATTGCATCAGTCTCAATTCTTTATTATTGGACGTTGAACTCAAATTATATCTGACTCATAACAAAATGTAGTGAGTAAAATGACTAAAAAATTTGATTTATTCAATTCTTACTTTTTGAGATTACTTTTTTTTGGGTTCAGCATGTAGATTTGACATCATTGTAATGATAATATTATACATACAAAATATGAAAACTTAAAATTGTCATGTTTTGTTAAGTTACTTGCTGTTCACTGTAGAAATTTCTTTCGGAACAGATGGCAAATCATAAAACTATGGAGTAAACAACATGATACTTTTAAAATTTAATTTTCAACATGACATATAGAGTGAGATATAGTTAACTGCGTGCGTAGAGTGAGAATGAACCATAGAGGAGGCACTAAAATGACAAGGAATGCGTGAGAGAAATACACTTATGACTATAAAGCTAAGAGCAAGAGAGACAGAAACATTGTTTTTTGTTTCTCTCATGTTATGCGATTTCTTTTGTTGGGGACAAAGGCAGTTTGTCCCAAACAAGCGGCTACAGTCCATTGTTTTGCTAGTTTTCTGTTTTTTCTCGCTGTTAAGTGACTTCAAAGTTTAATAAACGTTGACAGTGATCTGTTTTAATCCGACTTTAAGTGAAAATATGGTGCGTTGTAGTGTGATTGGTTGTAAAAATCGGCCGGAACGAAGATTACCAAATATTACCTTTCACACGTAAGTAAACTTATTTGAAGTATATTGTTTTATAGAACTGGATATAGTTGATACATTTTCATTAACTCTAATGTGAAATTATCTACAAATATATAATATTTTCATCGAAATAGACGTAAACATTTTTTTGTGTTATCCGACTAAATTACGAAGTGTTCTTGTTGTTCAGGACGCCATTTGTTTTTACGTAGTTTCAAATTTATGGTATAATCATGTGATTAACATTAGGGATACCAGTACAGGGTAAAATTTTCCCCAAAATCGTGAAATGTTTTTTTAATATTAAATGTTAATGTTTGTGTAAAGTTTGTTACACGGTTCGGTTTTCCGGTTCAGCTTTCCTCATTTGCATTGGTTTAAGTATTTTTTTTTTCAATGTCGGTTTTTTTGTATATTCCAGGTTACGATGCACATCATAACGCTGAAGACTGCGAAGCTGGCCCTTCCACACGAGCTGCAGCTGCCACTGAAGGCAGCGAGGACCCTGCCCCGTCAGGAGAGGCGGTGTTGGAGTAAAATCCGGAAGGCCACCCCCCGCGCCTTCCTCACCGAGGTGCGGCGCGCCTTTATAAGAACGAACGAGCGGCGGAGTCGTCCATTTTCGTCTGCTACTCGCGCGCACATTATCGCGGACCCTCTGCCCATTTATTTCTACCGTCATTTTGCTGTTCATTTTCAAATAAATGTATTTCGTTTAATTTACTTTTAATTTGAACTATTTCCAGTACGTTTTTATTAGACTACATTTACGGCTGTATCTTCTAATTGCGTTGACATAGAAATTTGATTTTATTACTGCTTAAAGGTATAATAGACCTAAGTTTTTGATGTGAATATCAATTATTGAATACCTACATTACATTTGCGTTCATGAGTAAAGGGGTTATAAGATTAATTTTTTTTTTTATATAATGTAATAAAAAATTCATGTTTTTCGTAATTATTCCCGTATCTGTTTTATAAGATATTATTCTGTCTTCTGATTCAAATTCAATTTGAATCTGAATCAGAAGAAATAGCAATTAAAACCGCATATTCTGAAACTAGCAACTACTTGCAAGGGAATCACAACCTACAAGGTACTCCCCACGTCCTATAGCACAGACAAAGAAAAAATTGCTACAAGCAACATTTAAAGATACAACATAATAAAACAATTAGGTTTGTTCGAAGCCCTCGGTGCGCGAGTCCGACTCGCACTTGATCTTTTTTGTCCTAATTTTACTGTATTTTCTATTATTATTTACCATTGATTGAAATGATATCTAAACTTTAGCCTTGTTTTTTTATAAAAAATATATGAACTGGGATATTTCGATATTTGTGGTTAATTGCGAGAAGTGTAAAAGCAAAAGTTGTAATAAATATTTTAAATACCTACAACTTTACCATTAAACTTTATTCCGCAGTTATAGTTTTTTTAATCCCGATCTCAGATCGATCGTAAATAACTTTTCCTCTAATTTTTGTTACCTATATTCTCTTCCGTTTGAAATTGATTTCATTGTTCTATAATATTACTTTTATGTTTCAAAAGTTAATAAAAAATCATGTTGAACAATATTACTTTGTTAATTTCAAAAGTTAATATTAAATTAGTGGTCCACTTAGGTCGTGCACATGGCCCAGGGGGGGGCATGGCCCATGACCCCCATGACCCCCCCCCCTGGATCCGCGCTTGTACCGGCCGGCCGCCCGGCTATATATTTTATACCCGTGCGAAGCCGGAGCGGGCCGCTATGTTTTTATATACAACGTTCACAGTTTTTCTGTAGTGTATTTACTATTTAGTATCAGCATTGCACCCGTGCGAAGCCGGGGCGGGTCGCTAGTTAAGTTAATAAATAACAAAATCTTTTCAAATCTGTCTTTTTCTTCATAAACCTATCTTACAAAAAAATACCCAAACATTTATAGATATTTTGCCAGTTTTTCGGATAAAAAGTTTTTGTAATAGTTGGCAACATTGACGTAAGGATTCGCCATCTCGTTCGGGTATACGCCGATGTCGTCTCTAGTACATTCTCCCTCTACGACTGCGTGACTACACATTTCTGAATTCGAGATTCATCTGCAACTTAAGATTACTAGCTAGTATTACTTAGACTAAAAAAGTTTGTCTCTATGTTGATATTATTTGGAATTAAATGAAAGCCAATTTGGGTAACTTATATTTAATGACAGAATCACTGGTGTTTTGTGAATACCACATAATACTTTAGAAACCGCCGCACTTATTAGCTAGGAATGTTCATTTTCGTATAACCTAACTTCACACTGACGCGTTCGGGTTAACGTTCTGTATGAGAGTAATATTGTCCCCTTTCATCATTATGCGACCAATTTGTTTGCGATTCTTGGTCTTCATATGCACTTCCTCGGCTTCGTCCAAAACAATATTCATGTATTCATCGAATCCAACAATGTGACCCTCGATCCTAAGATTTACGTTCTCGTACAGCCAGATTTGTACACGACTTCTGTTTTGAAGATATCTGAAGATAAGGTTGATGGGTTGCACCATCACCTTTTGAACTTTTGGTGGTCCTTTGTATGCCATTTTGATGATGTATTATTATTTTAAACACTAAATTCACAGCTAAACTCAACCCGCCACAACCGGCGTCGATTTTGGTTGTCTTTGGATAGAAATGTCAAACATTCAACTTGACTGACGACTGTACGTCACTATGCAATCCACAGATTATAATTTCCGTTGTCTATGAATAATTTATATAAAATAGTGTAAATATAAAATAAAGTTTATTGAAAAGTTCATATACGCGTGGCACAAACATAATAAAAACGGAAAAAAATTATTAATACCATAAAAATTAAACATAAATAAAAACAGCAAAAGTGTGCGATGGCCGGGAATCGAACCCGGATCAACTGCTTGGAAGGCAACTATGCTGACCATTACACCACCATCGCTGTTGAAGTCGGTGACGAAATAGTGAAATGGAAACGACGTATTACATTATTTTAGAATACAAATAAAATTACCCGGTCTGTCTTGTATTTCCATAGCAGCAGCTAGTAAAGTACATGCGCTCTCCACGCTCAGTGTGGATGTAACGTGATCTTCGCAAGCTGCCCGCAAATCTTCTACCCCAAGATCCGCAGCTAATGTCATCATTTCAAATACACCCGAGTCTTGTAAAAGAAGCTAGAAACATATTAAAACATACATATTGATAATATTAATAAATTATCTTCATATACTTGAGTTTTTTTATTTGAATGTTCTCTAGTTTTTCGTTCAATTGCTTTTTTTTTATAAGCAAAATATATATTTAATTTTTATAATAATATTACAGTCATGGTCATGTCATGCTTTTTGCTACTAATTTTATAAAGATTTAGCTATTCGACACAAGATGGCGCAATATTCAAAACTATCAGTTCAATGAAATAATAATTTTATATAAAAACACATATTACTAATATGTTTTCTAAATGTTTTCTATTCATTTTAAAATAGATTACCTTTCCAGTATAAACATATTGGATAAATAGCCGAAATGTTTCTGGTTGAACGTGCGGCATGCGTATCGGTGTTGGCTGCGCGCCAACAGATGGCGTCACCGTGCAGCCCGGGATGCGACACACCTCGCCGCGCTTTGTGTTCTGAAAACTTCTGCATCTGTACAAAAAAAACAAAAGTTAATGAAAACGGAGTTGAGTACTTTTAATTATTGCTTTACTTTAATAGAACTTGCGAACATGGCAGCAGTATACCATTGTCATCGCTTCAGAATTATACGACTAGAAATTCTAAAACTACCCATGTCGGTACAGAATGTAGGACGGTTGTGGAATTGTATTCAATGTGCTTGTTTTCTGACAGTTTTGTTATAATAATTGCGATGTAATAATGACTAATCATATTGCTAGTAGGTACTGTAAGTATATATTTTTTTCTACTACCTGCGACGATTGAATAATTCTATCTTGCAAATAAAAAATCCTTGGTAGATTTGTGGTAAGTTTTTTTTTTAATAATTGTACAATAGGGGAGCGCTTGGCCACAATCTCGCCTGATGGTAAGCTGAGATGTGGCCTAAGATGGAGCGCGCTTCCCTAGAATGTACCTGTTCACTCTCCTCTTGAAGACCTCCAAATTGTACTCATCGGTTTATAGTTATTATTACCTACGAATTGTTCTGTTGTTGTACTTAAATATCTTAAGCGAGTTAGAGTTGTGTAACACGGAAGAACTATCTTTTATGATTATATTTTTATGCAGCGCATTAAGTATTTACATATTGTCCCAGGGTATCGCACATTAATTATAAACTATAAAAACTTGAAGCATCTTGAAAGCTCTCAAGTTTAAGTTAAAGTTGGATCGTGTAATTAAAAACCGATAATCGCGCAAGCGGAGCCGAGCGCTTTGTGCGAACTTATTAAGAATTTGTTAAGTTTCAAGTTATGCGGGGCGCAGTGCAGCGCTGATAAAGAAACAATAATTAAATTCCGCTAATTATTGTTTTTGCACGCTTTTAACACGTTTGTGTAGCTTTTTTTAGTAGTCTGGTTCTGGTTAGGTAAGAAGAAAGTAATAAGAAAATTTTATTCATAAAAGTTATAATGTAAGAATATTATTACTACGTACTGAATTAAAGATGTTAAGTGCATTTCTGAAGAAGTGTTTTTCTCACTCTCTAATTTATTAAAAAAAAAATAAGTGTGTATCGCTGACATTTCAAATTAATTCCCCAACATTGACTCATATAATTTGATGACTTTTTATTTCTTACTTTGGCTGAACAGAATAATTGTCAGTTTCCTAAGAAATTATACCTTAATCTAATAATAACGTTTGATGTATTTATTTCCAGTTAATCGCACGCATCAATATACATCAATATCTATTAACGGACTAAGAGAAAGCAGTTGCCCGTTTGTCCACCAAAGCTTTGTAGTTAAATTGACAGTTTCTATGTTCTCAATAGAACGGAATAAGATAAATGATTAATATCGGATGGGCTCGGTGGCGACGGGAATTAATTACAAGCCTGAGATGTGATTAATAGACTGGATGTAATCATGGCGTCTAATCTGCACCACCATTCATTAGATAGCCACCGCTTGACTTGTATTTGACTTTCCTGAATGTACGCAATTTGTGTGCTTTATAGTGAGATCCTCCGCTAGTCTGTGGTACGGGAATGTTATCATTTCGTCAGTTTCATCATGTTTATTTGATGGTTTTAGCTGTGTCTATGCTTCTTGTGTTGATCGTAATAAAAACACTCCAGGGTTCTGTTACAGTATGCGTAAATGCATCAAGATTACCAGAGATTTTAGTGTATTTTTTAAAGTTATTCGGTACTGAACAAACTTCTTCTTCGAACTTTTTTTACTGGACTAAATTTTTTGTATCCTAAGTACATAACAATGTGTCTAAAAAAGTTAGCCGAATTTTGCTACAGCAACCCTAATCCTTAGGCGCTGACTCCACGAGCGAGAGAATCGCGACGAGTCCGCCCTTATATCGTCGGATAATCTCCACGAACGAGCGATAATTCCGCCGCGTATCGTCGCGAGTCGTAACGGAATCGCAGCGTTTCCGCGGCGACTCGTTACGGTATCGCCACGTTTCCTTGAAGAGAACTACGAGAAGACCAGAGGCAACGCTGAAATGACACTGCGTTTGACAGCGCGCCCGCTGCGCGATCGTCGCGAGCGCGCGGCGGGCCCGTTGCTAGTCGCGGCGGGCTAGCGACGATGTAATGACGTTTCGCACGCTCATTGCCACTCGTCGCATCGCGGCGATAATATCGCCGTGTGGAGACGGTTCCATAGAGAGTGTATAGAAATACGTGGCACGACGATAATATCGCCGCGATTCTCTCGCTCGTGGAGTCAGCGCCTCATTCTCATATCAACGCACGGCTCCACTTTCCTTTTTATAATGTACCTTAACGATATCTTATAATGTTTAATGTAACACTCACGTATGTTGTAGTCTCAATTCTAAAATACACTCAACGCAAGTAAGCGCTGTTAAAACTTTAAATGCGACACTTTGTCTCATTAATGAAACTGTCGCGGTAAATCCCCAAGAAGCGAATGTCAAAGTAACAAAGTTCAGTGGCAACACCGACACACGGTACAAATGATGTGGCTTTGTTTGTTTAACTGAAAGTTTAATGGTAATATCGGTATTGTTTATGTTTGTACACGCTACACTACACTGTACCTAATTCTACTTAAAACAAGCGTGTTTTGTAATTACAAGGTCTTTTATTATTTAAAAAAAGGCCAGTCTTTTGTTGTATTTGATAGGTAGGTAGGTACTTGGTAGAAAAGGACAAATCGATTATGTTCCAACTTATTTCGGTTCATCAATATAATAATCAAATCAAAAATAATATAACAAACGAATAAATGCGGGAATTTTCGAATTCTAACATTGAATTTCCTAAAATCTCACTAAAAGCAAAGCAAATATTGAAAAATGTCAATTACGATAATTGCTTCTGAGTACAAAAATTTCAGTGTACCGAAAGCTTACCGAAAGCAATCACTCAAGGATTCTCAAACACAATTTGTATCGGCGTCATGATAGATGACGTCACATCCGCGTCGCTCGGAAGTGTCCACCAGCACCGTTCGACGATTAATGCCACGCTATAGTCTGTGGTACAGTTTGACGTCTCCACTATTAATCAAAAACATAATTTTTGTGACCCATACAAGAAAAATTCATTTGAATTCATAATAATTTTTGTGTAGAGTTTGGAGAGAGACAGTGATTTTGAAGTCAGAGAAATAGCTGAGTAGCGAAAGCTTTTTTCATGAAATTTGTTCTTGGTAGGTAAATGTAGAAGTAGGTATTTATTACTACGAAAAAACACGGAATTTCGATATAATGACATTATCGTTATAGCTTCATTTTTTAAATTTTTATTTCCATTATAGTATTTTACGAGCTTTAAAAATAAGTATCTAACATTTTCTCTACAAAATAAAACAAGGAGTCAAATTGCTAACACCAAATAAAAGTAGGTATTTGGGGTTAGTTACATCCCACTAATGTATAGTGTATGCCGGGCTCAATGTGAGCTGCCAACATTGTAATTTAGCATTGAAGCTTTACAAATTACAGGCGGAGTAATGAACGTTCCTTCGGTTTTCAGTCGAATACTGCTGAAGTAATGATGATTGATGTTTCTATCCTAATTATAGGAGTCGAGGCAATCAGTATGCGACTTTTGCGCTTGTTTCCGTTTTTACATATACAGACAGACATTTTTTTATAGCGACGACGTCTGTCGCATTTTATTTTTGATTTTCTGAAGATTCGAGAATAATTTGGATATTATATTCTTTCTTTGTAACTACTGTGTTATGTTTTTTTTTAATAAATTTTCTTGATAGGTAGGGATTCATTAATCTGAGCGAAGTTTTACCTTTTAATGCTCTAAGGGTTTTACAGTTTATCTTTGAAATCCCTTAAAATGCCGTCAAATTTTATGAAACTTTGAAAAAGTTGTAAAATAGATAAAATCTCCAGCGCGAAGTAAACCATTTCTGGCTGCCAGCGATTTAGGTATGTAAATTGTAGCCCGTTGTAACTACTCGGTTATCAAGAAATGCTTATGCAAATACAGCGAGCAACTGCTTTTTGTTGCTTCGGTAATTGTTTTTGAATTCGCTTGCGTTTTGGTTTTGCCGTGATTGTTTATGAAGCACGAAGTAAATAAACGTGTAGATTGTAGATTATTCACCAACCTATTACGTGCTTTATGAAATTATGGATCTAGGGTGATTTTACTGTAGATGATAATTCGATCAATGTACCGAATAAAGAATATTGAATGGCATAATATCTCCGAAAATATAAGGGAAAGTTATAAGAAATTAAAAAGGAACTCAGATAACATTATTTTTTTACAATAATCTAAATCTACGTTGCAATTACTGATTTGATGATTCGACTGTTTGGATTAGTAGATAAATAATAATATTAATAGAGGTTAAAAATTTGAAAAGTTCTAAACGGGCTGGACCCAGGAGAGCATTTAGTGACATATTTTATAAAGTTAATTATTTTGTATTGAGTTCTGCCAAAGCCCAAACCCAATCAGCGCGTGTAGTAGGTATGTACCAGGCGACCAGGAACACGTAGCAATTTCGATTCACGCAAACCGCTCGTTTGGACAATTCACTAGATCAGTAATTTAATTAATTTAATGCTTAATTATTTATGTTAAACGTGAGTTATTTAAAGAAGAGTGTTTTTTAATTAAGTAGATAAAATTTTTGATCAAAAATCTATTACGGCTTTTGTTGTTTCTTCTATCGTTGATGTTGTTTCAGCCTAGGTATATCTTCTATAGATTAGCAAATATATTACATAAGTATCATTTTTTTTCTAATCGTCCAGGTAAGGCGTCCAGGAGTGGGAAAATATATGTATGGTAGTTGAACACTTGTACACTTAACTTTGGTTGTAACTTGTACTATACATCGGTATTCGGTACCGGTAATACTATAGCACGTATAGCACACTATGTATAGTGTGTTATAGTCTAGTACGAGACCATCGTTTTGTTTATTTTGTAATTGTATCATGTATGGTTGTGAAATAAAGATATTTTTTTTAAACTATGGCAATCTGTGCTTATAAATTTCCTGGTGAAAAAATATAGTAGTTATACCCTTATAAGACATTATTTTGTATTTTCCCAAAGTTCAGGTACTTACATAATTTATTAACCTATTATCCAAATCTGCACTTAAATCACAGGATAATAAAAGCGTCCATAAACAAATTATATTCACGTAAAGTTGTGGTTTTTGCTTAATTACTCTTTTGGAGCGCTGGGCGGGACGTGGGGGGAGAGGGGCAATGATTGATGACGTCACAGTGTACGCTTTCAGTACATTTACAAGAAAATTCGCTAATAAAACCTTTTTGTTGGATATAAGTTTGATAATTAAGCGTCTATCTACTTGTAAAGGAAAAATAACACTAATTTGATGGGCACATAAGAAACGTTCATTTAGGTTGTTTTGAATTATGAATAAGTATAAGTAGGTACTTATATGATGAAATTGAAATTGACCTCAAATCTGACCATGTAATATTTTTACATTGCGAGCAAATAGTTCCTACAGCTTAACATATTATGTTGAAGAAATCTCAAATATATTATGTACTAGCGGTCCGCCCCGGCTTCGCCCGTGGTACATAATATAGTCAACTCATCTAATTCTGTGATAAAACAGAATATGAAAAAAAAAACAGGTTAAACTTTATAAATTTTATTTTTATTTTTAATAGGAACATTAATCAATCTTCTATTTATCAAATGGAGCAAGTGTAATCTTAACACATATGAATTAACTCAGCGTAAAATGAGCTTAATCAAACCGCGATGACTTGTCTAATTCTGTGACAATCACCATAATTCGGTGATAGTACTTCTCTAATTCTGTTATAACCGAATTAAGTGAGTATTTATTATTTTTTAACACAAAAGTAAAAAAAAATACAATTAATAAAAATATAAACATATTGAAAGTAATAATTATGTATTTATTTATCAATGAGAAATTATCAAAAGAGGGGAACCATAAAAAATTAATATTGGACATTATAATTGTTTGTGTGAACAGTGTACAGACTCATTTTTGACTGCAGAATATTTTGAATTGCGGATGTCAGCGTTGTTTCATTATACTTTCTATTTTTATTTTTGTCTTCCTCCATGCTGTCTAAAATAAAAAAAAATAACTCACTTAATTATGTGATAAAAAAAATAACGGACTTTTTTAAAATGCTTGAAAGCGATCCTACTTTTAAACCTGAGTAAAAATAAATATTTTCTGACTTAAACGACTAACGTATACGTACTAAAAACAATTATTTATACACGAATTGAAAATAAAAAAAATTTGCTTGGTTAATTCGGTGACACTGTTTTGAGTTGCAATCTTGAAAATCGTTAACTTTTTGAACCCAGGAAATAAGGTATTATGCAAAAACAAATGAAAATTTACTAAAACCTTTATCGGTATCAACAAGAATATGTTTTTAACAATTAATTGTCAAAGTATCATGAACTTACACTCACCTTTTCTATTTAAAATTAATTAAATAATGACAGCACAGTTGCACGCTACCGGTGAAACGTCAAACATGGCGGGCGCAGTGACAAATCTCGTGATTCTTACTATCTCACCCGCACGATTTTAACAAAAGTTTGTACACGAAAAGAAGCTTTATTACCATACCATAGGGTTAATTTTAATGTATTGGATTTTACTCCTATAACGCTATAAAAGAGTCCAAACGTTGTATCTCCGAATTAAGTGAGTCACATAATTAGGTGAGTTTACCCTATTTACGTTTTCTCTACATAAGAACCATCCTCGTACTTCAAGGAATATAATAAAAAAAAATTATCGAAATCGGTTCAGCCGTTCTCGAGTTATGCGCTTACCAACACATTTTGCAATTCATTTTTATATATAAGATAAGTACCTAATGTTCTTATTTATGTAAGTACCTATCGTCATTATTTATACACTTTGTACATAACAAATACCATTAGTACCTAAACATTTCCAACATCAGATAAACATGGTCATTAATAAAACCGGACAAAAAGAAAACTTATTCCAATAAATTATAACATAGTTGCAGACATCACCGCTGTGTATAGCATTTAGTTATTCTCCGATATCTTTCACAAATACGGGGATACTAAAGTTTTCGCATAACTTTACCGAGTTGGAAACTTCTTTCGCCACATGTTACGGGCCATTTTTATGCAAATTGTATTCGAGCGCTTTTGCGAGACCATCTCGGACCCTATTTTTTGGTAGTCGGAATAATTCTATAACAGGGGATCTTAACTTAACATATTTTCCGCCTTGAAACGAAAAATGTTTGTGGAAGTTATTGTTACTGATATTACTTCCATCCATTTTTATAAAGTCATTTCTTTTCACTTTAGCTCTTTTTTATAATAGATTATTCCTATATTTGTTTGTTTTGTTATTGAAATTTTTATCTACAGTATTTAATTAGGTAACTACTTAGGTACTTACTTAATAATGTAACCATTATAAAAGATTTTTGTGAATTGTACTGAAAGTACCTAAATGAGTTTAAAAAGTATATTTTTATAATAAATGAGTGAACTTGGCTTTATATTTTTTTATAATTAGATTTTCATTTATCAAAAAAATATCATTGAAAAAAATAATGAATACAGTCATTGATTTTACCGCCATCTTGCGGGCGGAACCAACGTTCGATTAGAACGGGAAAACAAGATGGCGCACGTGTAATTAGAATTTGAGCCTCGGCAAGCTGCAGCCAGTAAGTGAGCTCATTCGGGCGCAAACAAAGCGCTGAATAATAAATTATCAAGATGTATACATAATTAATAAATGTACCTCTTATATAATTAGTGAAGTTGAGGTGCGCTTCATTAGGCAAATTATAAGTTTCGCCGTCACCGAGTCGATTCATTTGCATGAGAAACACCATGCCGCCAAATTAATGTGCATTCATAAAGGTGATAATTTGTTACCATTAAGTTCCGCGTAATTTAAATATTTAAAGTTTACTGCATTTCATGAAACTCGGCGTTGCCGGCGGGATTTTGATATGTTAAACGGTAAAACTTTATCTATAATGATAACCAAAGTTGGTTTCTTGAAATATTTTCGCTTTTAGCTTACCAACGAGACGAACTTCGTCTTAATAATTAATACTGACTTATTATTTTTCTCCATTTGTATATTTTTTTGCGTTTGGCTAGTTTTATATGACAGTTCTAGGCACCTATAGTGATTCGGTTGTAATGTTCAGCCTCGTTAATATTAAAAAAATATTAACGTAGGTAATGCATATTATGGCCTATACAAAATGAAATAATCAACGAAACTAAAATAGCTCACCCCAACGCCCCATCGCCCCAACTAGACTCCGCTCCTGCTCCGGGTCGTATTACCTAGGAGTTAGGACCGCTTATTTTTTTTACATTTTTTTTAAATAAATACGTTCCTATACCTATTCCTGAAAATATATGAGAAAGATTTATATTTTCCAGTAAATATGTAATCAAAATAAATTATAATTGTACGTTGCCTATGACTCAAGATCGGCTTTAAATCTGTTTGCTTTAAAATTTAAATCAATTATGATGAATCGTTTTCGCTTGGATTAGTATGTTTGCAAAATAAAGTCCGCCCGGGCGGAGCCGGACTAAACAACTAGTATGTTGGTAATAACTAATTGTAAAATAATAGTTCGATTAGTATTTAAAAATTCAACTCAGTCAATAACTCCCGTATGGTCTAGTGGCTAGGATACCTGGCTTTCACCCAGGAGGCTCGGGTTCGATTCCCGGTACGGGAAAATCTTTTTTTATATTTTTTACCTTGCTATGAGAATTATTTTGTGTGCGAAGACTTTTTCCTCGGCGGTCCCTAAAATGAATACAATGTCTGCGGAATCTTGATCTTCTGATAATCTTTGTAAATCGCGAAGTAAGCCAGGTAAACCGGCTCGTTCCACGGATGCAGTACAGCAAGTACTAGATACTCGGTTTGCCATTTCACAAATGCACTTAATTATTCATTAAAAACAACGATTTATTTTGTTTTGTGTTTTTATTTTATCTCCGAGAAAATGACATAAAAACAAATTAAACTATCATTCGTTGTTTTGTCACTGAAACCATAATTAAAACTCATTCACAAGTACACAATTATCACAATACACACTCATTGATAACTTAAAACCGCTTATTTAGCTATTTACTTAATTTACACTATCAACATAACTTGTCAACATAACCTCAAACGCATAACTTAGCTTCCTTCAAACAACTCTGTATGTTACTAAACTCATTTTCCAACAATACACTGTGTCTTTAAATTTCTAAGGAACTTTGGAACACCGTTTTAGTTTTTTTAATGTGTGCTGAGATTGAGCGTGTTCATAAAAGCTTGAAACAGGTTTAGGTGAGACAGAATGAACTTAATTTTATAACCTTCCTTTTCTTACGTAGTGAATTAGTTGAGGCGTAATTTGATTTATAATTTCATAGCACCTATCACGTGCCTCCGTGGCGCAATCGGCTAGCGCGTTCGGCTGTTAACCGAAAGGTTGGTGGTTCGAGCCCACCCGGGGGCGGCCTTTTTTTATTTTTCTTATCTTTTTTGATATACATACTTTTATTCATTAAACACTTGACCGTAATTTGAAGCTTACTTCATTGAGAAGGTACCTAGCTTTTTCCGCCTATTTTTCCCTCTCTTTCCGTTGTATGTATGCTATCTCTCTCGCACACCTCTCCACCAGGTGGCGGGGCGCACGATAATGTCGGGCGCTGGATGTTTTTCATTGGCGTCTAGCTTCCGCCGCGAGAAGGTTGTCTACAAGACTACAACCTTGGTGCTATTAAGTATTAAGTATTGCTTAAAGCAAGTGCTAAAAGTGTTAAAAAGTGTATCCCGTCGGATCGGTACAGTGAGTTATTTTTACATCTATTCTAATAATATTTTACTTAAAAATGAGTAAAAATCTTTAAAGTCAACGGTATAATCGTTGGACTTCAAATACCCTCTCTTGTATATAGATATTTTTAATATTTTATTTCATTTTTAATAATGTGTTTTTATTACAAGGGTACAAGTGAATTTTTCGTGGAAAAATTACAATTAATACTTAGTATGGATATGAGCCAACTCAAAGCTTTACAGGCATACAATCCATTGCTACGACTTTATTACATTGTCGTTATCGCTAGGAACGGTTCGGAATTCCTATCATAGTTTATTACTAAAAATTATCGAACGAGATGAGTCAGCTCCAAGAAGTCACGACATGTCAGAACATGTTGTGATATTATTTTATAAATCGTACGGGAGTTACCGCTCAACTGAATAATGATGGAATTCGCTCATGTATAGTAGATACGTACCATGAATGTTCCACACATTCAAAACTATCCCCGTAGTCTATACGTGTCCTTTTATGAGTATTATTCTGATCCGTTTTTATGTGAAAATATTACACACGGCTAATTTGATTGAAAATTACGTTTCCTATGTTCAAATGATGCAACTTTTTTGTTAAAACGAGTAAGTACCAAAAATTTTACAATTAAATTCTTTGGTTTACTGAACTTGTGCTGAAAGGGTTATCGTATAATAATTATCGAGATATCTTAATATAAATTCGATTTAGATACACTTATTTCAAATGATTTACAATTCACTTCTAACGTTTTAGAATAATATTATAAACTTGTACACCTTGACAAAAAGTACAAAATTGCGGGTGAGTGGAGATTATTTTGTGCAATTAAATATAACGTCCTACGACGGTATGGTTGCGTTCGTAAGGAATGTTAACGGATATAAAGCAACTAAATGTTACATCGATTGCATGAACAAAAATAAATATGAATCGAAGTTCATTTTAAAATTTAGTGAATTGATTTGAATTATGAATTTATTAAATGTCGCTAACATTGGAAAATAAGTTAAAGGACCTTGTTAATTGCTATATTATTTAAATGATTATTTACTGCTATTTTTATATTAGCACTAAGGTGTATTCTTGCTCGAAGCAGAATACATAAATGTGGCCACTACTCCTCGCAGGGGTTAGCCAGGTCAAATTCACCCTCGCAGGGTGTCTCTTAAGCATTTTTTGGCAGGCCCTACTTATTTCTAGTTACAAACATCCCTCGCGCAGCTGTCGCTCGCAGGGAAATGGTGCAAATATATATCGGCCCTCGCGGGGCTTTGATTACAATCGTCCCTCACGGAAAAGATGGTGCGAATATATATCAGCCCTCGCGGGGCTTTGATTACAGCCGTCCCTCATGGAGAAATGGTGCAAATATATATCAGCCCTCGCGGGGCTTTGATTACAACAGTACCTCACGGAGACATGGTGCAAATATATATCAGCCTTCGCGGGGCTTTGATAACAACCGTCCCCACGGGGAAATGGTGCAAATATATATCAGCCCTCGCGGGGCTTTAATGGCGATTGGTGCAAATATACAAAGGATTGATCATTAAAATGATCATAGATATTTGCTTTTGTCAACGAGGACCCACGAAAGAAGTTTTGGATATGACCGTATCGGATCTTCACTCTTCTAAGGTAGGTAGAAAAAGGTTTTGAAATCTACTTCACAGTGGGCAGTATAGTAAATGACCTAATAAATACAATAAAGGTTAGATACGTCAAATAATGGGCGCATGAAATTGATACTTCGTATCCTAAAAGTTTACGCTTCAGGAATCAGGAAACCACCATTGGTTTACCAATTATGGAAATTGGAATTGAACAAATTGTATTTACCAATGCAAAGCCTAATCACAACAAAGGAAGGCGAGTCGGATCAAATATCATCTCGCAGATGATTTGTGGCGGTGGTTTCGAGGATTGTCACCAAGCCTTGTGTCAACGGTATGTTTGGTATCGTAATTAAATGGCACTAGCCGACCAATTTACATATACAAACATCGGAAGAGATTTTTTAATCGCAAAGCGATTGAATGTAACAAATGACGATTGATTACGTATAGTTGACCTCTCATAGGCCTATTTTAGTTGCCCGGTCTTGTAGGCAATTTATTTGACTCGTTTTTCAACCCATTTGACCTCATTATTGCACCCATGAGATTTTTCTTCGGGGCTCAAACAATAAATCGCTGAGGGATTAGGATAATCGTTTGTTAGACAAGTTTTTTGTCATCCCACCAGGATTATTATATTGTATAATAAAGTTATATACAACTATTAACGTAAAACGTTTAAGTACTCAACGAATGCTGAGAATACTGACTGTTGAGTTACATAGGATAGAGGATAAATAACGGAAAGTCAATCTTTCCAAACAAAAGCCTCTTATTATTAGATATTACTTGGAACCCCTACCCTTAACGAGAAAGCTCTGCCAAATGACTTCTCATTTCTTTGCTTTGAGGGGGGGGGGGGCAATAAATGAAATGTACAGGCTATACGGCTTTTAAAATATAAGTCTGGTAAGCGAACTAAACTTTGCTGGTTTAGTTCTTGCTATATCGCTATCCGTGCCTGCTTCTCGTGTTTACGGGTGAATTAAGTTTATCAATAGTCATAAATGCAATGCTATTCAGAGGATATACTGCATTTAAAACATGACAAAGTCTGGTAAGCGAACTAAACTTTGCTAGTTTAGTTCTTGCTATATCGCTGTCCGTGGCTGCCTCGCGTGTTTACGGATGAATAAAGTAATGTCCTGTCTTCGCATCCACAGCTAACTGTCCTATACTGTCATAATCTTAACACAGATTCATTCGACATAGCTCCCCACGAGCTCAGTTCTTCATTTTTGCACTCGCACAACTGTGGACAACACAAGAGCAATGCCTCCATTGGTAGCAGTTACAATCAAGGGATAACTAACCTTAGGCTAGCCATATTACGGATGTTGGAACAACCGACTATATTCAGGGCAATTTTCTTTGTTCAGTGTAACGTTTAGACTGTCGTAGCATTCCTACGGAACAAAGATGGGATCAGATCTGCATCCTTAATGCAGTTAATCGAAAGGAGATACTTTCAGACGACGATAGTATTCAAAACCCACCATATTCCTTAACATAATAATGCATAGTTAAGCTTATAATCTCTCTTGCCATTATCCTGCAGCAGAATTCCTTGGCGATAATTTATCCTCGTTAGAACGAGCAAGGGTTGTTACGATAATATGAGAAATCCTAGTCAGTTAGAGACCTGAACGACGCGATAGAGTACCGCTATTTCAGTAGTAGTAACACCTAGAAGGGTGAAGGTATTCTGGAAAGCGGAACTGAAGGCCCGGTCAGCAGCATCAGCCACCTAATAGACAGTGTTCAGTGCTGCACCACTATAATCTGCAAAATGACTCTGACGGTATGAAAATGTGGAGTACATTTTCAAAATATCAAATGATATAGTTGGAATAAAAATCCTATTTGCCTCCGTCTATCCAAAAGACATACGGAGTAGCTAGTAGTAGTTGGTTGAATTAGAATAAAGTAACTATAGTTAAAATCCTTTGTTACTGACTGGATAAATTTGGCTCTTTTCCTATCTGACGTTCATATAGCTGTTGACTGCCTAGTGTTGTGCACAAACACTATTATTATAAACTAGCGGTCCGCCCCGGCTTCGCTCGTGGTACTTACGTTTTCTCTACATAAAAACCATCCTCGTACTTCAAGGAATATAATAAAAGAATTATCGAAATCGGTTCAGCCGTTCTCGAGTTATGCGCTTACCAACACATTTTGCGATTCATTTTTATATATAAGAAGATAAGTCACGTTATGTAGTCCCGAGGCTTTCGGTATATAAGTTCTTATGTAAATCATAATTATATCTTAAAACCGAATTGATTAAAAGTAACGTACTTGGCTGTAGTAATTGCAGTTTTGGGACACAGATAAGCTCCTTATCATTTTAGTCTCTTAAGTTCAGTATATTTGTTTCCAGTACAGAGTTTATGACCTATCAGTTTTAAATAAATAATTCATGCATTGTACTGAAAGTACTAGCCATGTTTAGATTATGATTGGTGGCGTTGGCTCTAAACATTAATAGCGCACGGTTTGGTTGGATGTTAAAAATCTGTATTATAATTAAAACCGTTTACCTGTTTTGATATTTTATTGCCTTATTCAAGGGGTGACCTTTTAAATTTATTTCTGACCCCAAAAGTAAGGACCAAGTTCTCTTCTTGTCCGCTTGTAGCAGGTTAGGTTAAAACTGTGTGAGTTGAGACAGTTGGTAATTCTATGTTAAGATGATTCAATTGTGCTTCTACAGAGTTCTAATTGAATAAATAAAGGTTTGAGTTATTTTTGCCTCGTCGGGATCAGCTGTTGCTTCATTTTGTAAGTAACATCTAAATGCGTAATTGAAAGTCGTTACTGGCGCTTTCGCAGATTTACGCTAAAGATAGTGAAAATTGTAGTAACTTTAACTTTTCAAGCCCAAAAGGTTAACTAAGGTACGCTTGAACCAATCTCATAAGTTCTAATACTTTTAATCATTATGATTAACTTTTTGGTTCTTATTTGATTAACTTTTCATCTGGGATTGTTAATATATTATATAATATAAAAATTTGTGTGATTTATTGGTAGGTATGCTATCTGCACACCTTACTCTTTGAAATAAAGAAATAAGTAATTACTTATGTATTCAAATTCACATTGGCGTCCATATATTGTACACCAGGTGGGTAACAAACAGGTCTCAATGAAGTAAGCTTCAAATTACGGTCAAGTGTTTAATAGCTGTGTTTTACCTGAAAATAAAACACATATTAAATACTTACCTATATTTGAAGCTTACACTTAACGTCCACCTGTTGTGGATTTCGACTCAATGAAAAACATCCAGCGCCCGACATTATCGTGCGCCCCGCCACCTGGTGGAGAGGTGTGCGAGAGAGATAGCATACATACAACGGAAAGAGAGGGAAAAATAGGCGGAAAAAGCTAGGTACCTTCTCAATGAAGTAAGCTTCAAATATAGGTAAGTATTTAATATGTGTTTTATTTTCAGGTAAAACACAGCTAATATATGTGGTTATGAATTTCCAAAGAGATATTAAGTATCAAGTGACTAGTCATCTTTCAATATTAATTTCATCTTGCTACCGTTTATTCTTTATGACGTCGGATGAATTTATGAGGGAATTCAGAAAAATAATTTGGAAAATCCAAAAGTGCACGCCTCATAATTTTTTTTTAATAATTATTTATTAATTATTATTTTTGTTTATTTAATAACAATTAAACCACATCGAATCAGACCCTGAAAAATGAAAGGGTTCTATTCCTGAGCATACTCAAGCGTAAGAGAAAAAAAAAGACTCGATTAGTAAAGTATTTCGGTCGCTATCGTGTTAACAAGAAAATCCTCCGCACATACAGACACACGGACGTCCAAGACAGAACTTTTTTAAACTGTTTTTTAACTAGTTTAAATAACAAAAATGACATCAAAAATATCATGAATGTTAAAAATAGTGTTTTTTCTTAATATGTGTGTGTATGTATTATCTTACAAGTGCAATGTATGATACATAGAGACATTTTAAGTTTGAAAAATCAGATGTTTTGCACGAAGCGACAGTAGTACCACAGACCAGACTAATAATAAATATATACTACGTATACAAGTAGTACCCACCTCAACGCTTCGCTTATGAGGCGTGCAAACGCTTCGCTTATGAGGCGTGCAATAGAGAATACGGTATCAAATGAAATCATTAAAAAAAACATTAATTTCATCTTGCTACCGTTTATTCTTTATGACGTCGGATGAATTTATGAGGAAATTCAGAAATAGAGAATACAGTATCAAATGAAATCATTAAAAAAAACAGCTGGACAACAAGTTCTCAAGTAAAAGGAAACTAAAAGATAATTTGATTAATCCCATATTATATTCCCATCGCAAACTAAAATAGATTTTCGCAGTATCAAGATTCAAATTCCATTTTGAAATAGTAGGCTCAAATGTGGCTTGCGATAGCAAATAGCAATCCTGCATTTGACAATACGTACAACATGCTCAAGCGAATTGAATTCTACCCAAACGGTGATAAGAACTAATATCACTTGCACCGCACTCCATGAAGATGTATGGATAATTCCAAATGTACAATTTGACATGGTCGCCCGATCTCAGGAAGTGCGGAGTGACAGTTCGGAAATTGCAGGCCGTCAACAGTCCTTCGAACGTGCTATCTGCAAGAATGCTATACAGAGTATCCGAACGGAACGCTGACGCCATATTGTGTTAATTTTCACCAACATGGCGGCAGGCGGTAACGGGTTTTAGCGATGCAGAAATGCACTTCGAAAGCAATAACAGTTGAAATTAATGCAGATCGTTAGATTTTGCTTCCATTTAGTGGAAATTATTTTGAATATTAAAATTTAATACACTCGTCTGATGTTGTTTTCATTTTCTCAGCAACTATTATAACTCATTACGAAATCAAAAACGCCTGCATTTTTCGAGATTGAATGCCCTAATTTTTATACTTAGAAGATTTTCTATAGTCTGGACTTTCTGGATAAGCATATTTTTATAAATGTATTCTAGATTAGGTTAACACAGAGATTTATGAGACAAATACCTTTTCTGGAAATTATGTGTTTAGATACTGCAGTTCATAAAATTATTGTAGGTAGGTACCTAAACTTAATTTAATTTTGTTCTATATACTTACTTACGTAATCATAAACATCACTAATATCGACAGGCGTGTACCTATTGATGAAAATTTTGAATACACATCATTATTTGAAGTAAATAAACTCAATATGAAATACAATTTTCCATATTACAATCTACAAAATTGATAAACTAACATATTACATCTCACACGTTTACTTAATATCTAAATAACGTTGTTGTTTATAATAATTCGTGAAGAAAGTGGCGCAAAGCTTAAGCGTAAAACACTTCTGAATTGGCTAATATCAGGTTAATGGTCAATTTACCTGCGCTCAATGAGGTACAGTGTAGTGGTGGTAAGGGCTCGTCCTCATGGGAACTGGCTTTATTATAAAGTTTGATGATCTGTTGATAGTGGTTAAACTATTAATGGTAATTACGTATTAGTTATTGGTAATATGGAAACTATTATGTGATCACGGTTTTACTTAGATGGAAAGAAATTAGGTATTACTCATGATGTCTCTACTCTCTACAATAATTATTAAATTTATGTGTACTACATTGTATTAACACAACGTTCATAAACAATATAATACCTAATACCACAGACTAATAATAATATACTACGTACCTATACAAACGATTTGATCATGAAACTAACTTATAGGTATGCATAGAAATTAGTATAATGATTCATAGAAATAATGTTTATGCTATCAAAGTATCCAGGTGTCCTTTCAGTAATCTGAATTCAAGATCTTAGAATATAGATACCTTTTCAAAGGTAATCTAAGACTGATCATCGTTCAAGGCCAATTTCCATTCAGTATCTAGTAAAAGGA